>NC_064850.1:81900553-82130553 GCF_024139225.1 Suncus etruscus
GTTGTGAAGAGTGAGTAGTATATCACATATGCAACCCAAGAAGAATAATGAAAACTTTATTCATCCTTGCATTTCTATCAAGGTAGCAGAAGAATTTTCTTTGAGGTTGGTCATTCCATAAATAGAATCATGACCTAGAAGCAGTTGCTATGAGGCTATCCACTGGAAAGAGAATGGCACATCTTAGTTGGGATGGGATTCACAAGTGGGTGCCATTGAGAAGTGGAAATTTCGGGGTCCCATACTCAAGTCAAAACACCAAATAGAGTTAATAGATCTGGTGTGCAGCTTGGTATTTGTGAAGTCAGCCGTGTTGAGTGCAAAATGAATATGAGTGAATATGAGCTTCCTAAGGCAAAGTTCTAGACAACAGTTTCACCAGTTGATGCAGAAGCCAGAAATATAATATCATGAAGTCAAGGGTAATGATGAAGTTAGGAGGAACCAAAAGACTCATTTTGACTCTTCTCAGATCAATTCACAAACTAAAAGTGGAAAATTTTCCACCAACCAACACCAATAGGAACTAGATGTTTTCTATTCTGGGATACCTCATTCATTCTATTACTTCCCTCAGTCCTTCAAGCGTCACCAAAGTGTTTCTCAGAATGATGGGCATAGAAAAAGATTGAGAGTACTGTTGTTTCAATGGTAAATATGAGCAATAGCATATCTTATATCTCATTCTTGGTTATGCCCAAGGAAAATTCATGCATTTTAATACTTTTAGAAAACTATCTTGTTGGAAATACTCATTTCAATAATTGCCTTTGTAGTATCCCACTTGCCTTGATTCCTGGGAACATGCCATAGAAACTCTGCCCTATAGCAAAGTCTGAAGTTACCACTCCCTTCACTTGTCCCATTGCCAAGATCTGGGACTGAAAGCTACAATTGTCTAAATGCTGAGTTGTTCAGTCTGAAATAACTGAACAACTTCCAGACTGAAAGAAACTTCTCTTTCTTCCAATTTGAAAATAAACTTCTCTCAACTTTGAAGAACATTATCAGCATACTTTTGGCACTGGAATGGTAATAAGCACATAGTATGTTCTATAACATGGACATTTTCCACTCTCAGCATCTGTAGAACAAAAACAACACACACGTATGTGCACATGTAAACACACACACACAGTCCAGAAGCTGTTGAACAGAATTTATTAAAATTAATGAGAAAATAACATGATCTAGCTCTAGGGTCTTGAAAAATAAAATTAAATCATAAGTGGTGTGACTGAAAACGCCAGGTGGCATCTGCCAGCTGATCAAAAGCTAGTTGATTTGGCTCATTTTCCAGTGAGCTAATAGTCTCCACCCCTTGAAACTCCAGCTTGTAAATGTATTTATAGCTCCTTAGACATTATATGTCAGATACAAAACAAAACAAAATACTTAGTCACTATTCCTGGTAAACCAGTTTTGCAAGTGTTAACTTAATTCCTTGCATAAAACTGAAAATAGTTTGCCAAAGCCTTAACTACCCTTTTTGCCTAAAGGTTAACTGATCACTATTAAGCTGCTACAAAAAAAAATCTAAGATCTTATTTGAAATGGAGGCATCACATGGTATCTCTACCAATATCTATGTTAGTTGACATTTTGGTTTTGTACAATGTCATTTATACCACTAAGTGTTTGAGGATGTTTGGCATCTTGTTCCTTTGTTCCACCTATCCTCAAACCCCAAAACAACAGTATACTTAGGTGAGAGTTTTTAAGTCAGCAGTGCCAGCATTTTTTACCCACTTCTAGAGTGATTAAATATTTTATTTTTTTATTTATTTATTTTATTTTATTTTGGTTTTGGGGTCACACACGGCTGGCTAGGCATTCAGAAATCGCTTCTGGCTTGGGGGCCATATGGGACGCTGGGGAATCAAACTGAAGTTTTTCCTAGATTAGCAGGTGCAAATGGCCTACCTCTTGCCCCACCGCTCTGGCCCCCTGGAATTTCTAAGAAGTGGAGATAAAGTGCAGATATTTCATTGGAAATGGAGTACTTATAAGTTATAGATGGAGCAATTGACTTGCAAGAATGTTCACAGGTAGATATATTACTTACTTTTAGAATATATGAGATCAGTTCATTTAAAAAATGTCAGGCATTTCTGAAAATGACTTTGATACAGTTGATGGAAATTCCAGTTGCTATGGTAGAAAAATGCCATACCTGGTTTTCTAGAACATAACTGTATTCAGGGAAGAGTAGGGCAAATCCCACTCAATTCCTTAGTGAGAAATAAAGTCAACTTGTCTTGGACCCAGTTCTTACCACAGTGCTTGGCACTAAGTGGACTTTAGAAATTTTGTTAGTGTAAAGAAGCATTGAGAATTTGAAGTAGAGGGGAAGAGGAGATCAAAACAATATGGTTATAGAAAAGAAAGTATTTAGAGAGAGAAAGAGAAAGAGAAAAGAGCAAAGAAGAGAGAGGTGAAGAAATGTCTCACATATATTGTGACCATACAAAATATTTATGGGAACCCTCAGAGTTGAAGTGTTTCTTTTAACTATCATAGTTGCCAGAGTTTACCATGATCATACTTACTTATTTTTAAAATTGGGGAGGGGATTTTTGCATTTATATTGCTTTGTAGATGTGATTTCATATAGATTGCTTTGACATCAGATAGAGATTGTGCCATGGGCTCCTGCTCAAGGGGTACCGTCTTGTTAGACTCCAAAAAAAAAAAAAAAACTACACTATTTACACAACCTTTACCACAAGAAACATTTTCCCGTGTACTATACCTTAACAGTTTTTTTCTGTGATTCTGCACTGCTTTACTTTAGGTGATGAAAAGATATATGTAAGCCCAGTTTTTTAATCACTAGAGTTCTTGTCTGATTCATAGATACTGATCAGAAACTAATGCTTCACAGTTCTGTCATTTCCATTCTACAAAAGAAAAATGTCACAAACTTTGGGTTGTGAAATAATAAGATGAGCAATACAGAACAATTCAGAGAGAGAGAGAAAGAGAGTAGAGTAAGGATATAGAACTGTGCTGAAGATGTCTCAGACTTTAATCCATCTGGTATGAGGGCTCCCTTTGGTATAATCCCTTTATTTAAGTTAGTGTTACCTTCTGATAAGAATGGGATAATAAAAGGCAAAACATCTGTGTGTGTACTTCTTTCAGATGTTCCTGAAAATCCCCATAGTTGCTATCTTCTGGAAAGTTAGAATGTTGTCATGATCCCAAATCTCATTCCAAAAATTTACAAATTTAGGAACATGTTATCTTATAACTAACCCTTATCTAGTATTATGCAATAGTAATACAACACACAATACATGTGACTTGGTACAAGTGTGCTATTTTCTATCTCCTTTTTAATCTAGAGATGAGGTGAAAGAGAGGTCAGGATGGGGCTGATAATACAAGAGTCTATTAACAGTTGGCAGCTGCCTCTTCTCACTAAAAAGGACTCTACCATTAAAGCCACTACACTAGACCGCAGAGATGCTGTACTAGACCTGAAGGATCCATCAGCTCTGACCCTAACTTTTTAAGTGTTTGTTCTTTGGGGAGGTTAGCAGGTAAGTAAATAGTAACCATGAGTGAGTAATTTCAACAATGGGACTGGTATTCCCAGATACCTACTAAAACATTAGTTCTAGGTATATCTGACAGGATATTCACAGAGGAGATAAGCACTTGAATCTCTGGATGAGGAAAAATCATACTCTTTCATGAAAGCAAATATTATTTAATAGATTGATGAACCAATATGACAATGAGGTAGAAGAAGAATATTGAGCTGAGACTTTTATTTCCCTATACTCTCAGATAGTGACTCCTTTGGTTCTTAGGATTTCTAGATATCTATTGAATTATACTGATTTTCCTGATTCTCAAATATGTTTACCACAGATAGGGTTCTTCATGGTCTTCATAATGAATGGCATGTGGACATTTTTGTTTTATGAATCTATTTTTTAATAGGTTTCAGTGAAAGGATAGAGGGAGGATTGGGAGTTCAGCTTGACAGAGCAGGCCTGGAACAGTTGTACTAGCATTATGGGGCTAAAGGAGGGAGATGTGGGATGCATGCTAGGAACAGGGGTGGAGGGAGGACAACACTGGTGGCGGAATGCCCCTCACTTATTGACACTATGTGCCTCAAATATTACTGTGAGAGAATTGTAATTCACTTCGACCACAATAAAAATTTAAAAAAAATAAGATTTATTTACTTATATTTTTAGTATTGATATTGTACACAGAACTTATATATCCAAACTGAACCATATTCTAGATAGATACATTTGATGGGTTGACTGATATCTAGACTACAATTAGCTGTCCTCAGGATTTATTCCTGGTTCAGTGTACAAGGAACACTCCTGGCAGGTTTGGGAAACCTTATGGGATGCTGGAGATTGAACATTGGTCTCCTGCTTGCAAGACCAATCGCTCTACACATTGAACTATAGTTTGAGCCCCCAAAAGTTTATTGTATATTCAAAGTTTCAAGATAAAGTGTGCTCTCACTATCTTCATTGCCCACATTTTATCTTTTATCACTAATCCTTGTAAAGAGAACAGCTATGAATTATATAAGTTAAAAATAAACCTTGTCATTTGATGTGACAAATTACTTGTATATTTACTTAGTTATGCAAATAAAATTTTACTGAAACTAAAAAAACATATAGAGCACTGAACATGGCTATAGTTTAAACAAATAGAAAAGAGAATGGAGATAGAAAAAAGTTATGAAACTTTTTGTTTTGGGAGTCACAACTACCAATGTTCTTGTCTTTGCATTCAGGGATCACACCTGGATGGATTGAGTGACTATCTGGGGTAAAGGAGATAGAATTCAGATTGGCCACATGCAATTCCCCTAAACATTGTACTATCACTCTGGCCTAAAGTAAATCTTTGACATAAAGTTTACTGTTGAAATGTTTCAGCAAGGAACTGAAATAATTGCACAGTGGGTAGGGCATTTGATTTGCATGCAGTTGACTTAGGTACAATCCCCAGCATCCCATATAGTTCCTGGAGTCTAACAGAGAGATTTCTGAGTGCAGAGCCAGGAGTAAGCCTTGAGTACTGTGGTGTGGCCCCAAAACAAAACAAAAACAAAAGTTTCAGCAAGATAAAGCCTAATTAAAGAGAATGAAATAAGTTTTTTTCTGAGAATTATTAAGGGACATTATAAAGCACACAAAGGAGACTAAGATTAACCACTGTAAAGAATTATTACCACTTCTTTTAATAGTTTAAAATGAGGGTATGTTCTCTTCCACAGCCCACATGCAGAGTTTAGCAATATGTCACTTTTGTCCCTCATTCTGGTTTATTGTAGTAGGTAGTACTGCTGGCTCAGGGTCTCAGTATCATCATGTACTGCCAGGTCATTTGTGGGTGGTGGATTTTAAGGCAGCACATTTATTCTACACACTCTGTTTTAAAATTCTTATTTATAAAAGGACACATTGCACATCTGCCTACATTGCCCATTTTTATTCTTAATTACCTTTCATCTTATTCAATTGGTAATCAGACACTCTACAATTTGGGGGGGGAGCAACTTGGGGAGGACAGAGAAAAAAGGATGTCCTGAAAGTGAAATTCTAAAGTTAGATGCACAGTTATTAGTCATACAAATTGGAGAAAAGAGGAATAGAAAATTCATAACCAAAATCCAAATTAATAAACATCTAGGGAAAATGTATAAGACAATACTATTTATCAAAAGATTTATCTTTTGCCAACAGTTCTGATTTACTTAAGAAAAGGAATCCATAGAAATAAATGATGATAGATAGATGATTGATAGATAGATAGATAGATAGATAGATAGATGATAGATGATAGATAGATAGATAGATAGATAGATAGATAGATAGATAGATAGATAGATAGATAGATAGATAGATAGATAGATAGATAGATAGATAGATAGATAGATAGATAGATAGATAGATAGATAGATAGATAGATAGATAGATAGATAGATAGATAGATAGATAGATAGATAGATAGATAGATAGATAGATAGATAGATAGATAGATAGATAGATAGATAGATAGATAGATAGATAGATAGATAGATAGATAGATATACAAGAAATTGATGCATGCAATTAAGGATATTATATCCCATACTCTGCATTCATCAAGCTGGAGATCAGAGAGCTGATGATGTTATAACTACCTAAATCATATCACTGCACTGATAATCAATAATCCAATAGTGTAAGTTTTCATTCAGGTTCTAATGTAAAGGCAGAGAAACAATTGTATCAAGAACTATTAGGCAGAGATAGTTTCCTGGCTTCTTCACTTCTTTTCAGTTCATAAATAAATTGCACAAGCACCACTTTCATTGGGGATCACATTTTCTATATCCTGATCAGCTAGTTCTATTTTCAGTTTCATCTAGAAACATCTTCACAAGACATAATCAGATAATCAGAAAAAAATATTAAAGTAACTGGATACCCTGTGGTACAATCAAGATAATACACAGGTTGAATATTGTAGATACTATTGCATAGCTAATATTTATGCTAATTGCATAACTAATAGTATTGACAAAATTAAAAATCTAAAGAGCAATCCAACATCATAAAAATGATGATAAAAATGGGGAAAAGAAATGGACAGACACTTTGATAAAGAATAAATACAAATAGCCAAAAGACACATGAAAAAATACTTCACATCACTAATCATCAGGGAGATGCAAATCAAAACAACTATGAGGTACCACCTCACACCACAGAGATTGGCACACATCACAAATAATGAGAACAAGCAGTGTTGGCAGGGATGCGGAGAGAAAGGAACTCTTATCCACTGCTGGTGGGAATGCCGTCTAGTTCAACCTTTATGGAAAGCGATATGGAGATTCCTCCAAAAACTGGAAATTGAGCTCCCATACGATCCAGCTATACCACTCCTAGTAATATACCCGAGGAACACAAAAATACAATACAAAAACTCCTTCCTTACACCTATATTTATTGCAGCACTATTTACCATAGCAAGACTCTGGAAACAACCAAGATGCCCTTCAACAGATGAATGGCTAAAGAACTTGTCGTACATATACACAATGGAATATTATGCAGCCATCAGGAGAGATGAAGTCATAAAATTTTCCTATACATGGATGTACATGGAATCTATTATGTTGTGTGAAATAAGTCAGAGAGAGAGAGAGAGAGAGAAGGATACAGAATGGTCTCACTCATCTATGGGTTTTAAGAAAAAATGAAAGACATTTCTCAACGATGTTCAGAGACAAAAGAAAGGAGGGCTGGACATTACAGCCCTCCTCATGAACCTCACCTTAAAGAGTTGAGTTTAGTTAGATAAATAACTACATTTCAAGCTATCCTAACAATGAGAATATATGAGGGAAATAGAAAGCCTGTCTAGAGTACAGTGGGGCAGGGAGGGGAGAAGGGATATTTGGGACATTGGTGATAAAAATGTTGCACTGGTGATGGGGGGGTGTAATCTTATATGACTGAAACCCATCCACAATCATGTTTGTACCAAGGTTTATAAATAAAAAATATTTTTAAAAAAGCAGACAAAAATCCAACATCATAAAAAATGAGAAAAGATGAACAGAAATTTCCTCAAATAATAAATTAGTAGGTCAAAAGGTATATAAAATATTCTGCATTATTGATTATCAGGGAAATTTAAATCAAAACAATTAGATGTCATTTCACACCAGAGATACTGGCACACATCAAGAAGAACAAAAACAAACAGTATTGGCATAGATAGGAGTGGACTTGAGGAGGACTGCTCATTTACAACTGGTGGAATGTTGCCTGGTTCAACCTTTTTGGAAATAATATAAACACTTCTCAAAAAAAAATAGGATTTGAGTTTCTATAGAACCCCAAAATTACACTCCTAAGTTAATTGCAGCACTATTCACAATAGCCAATACAGAGAACTCAAATGCCCAAGAACAAATGACTGGATAAAGAAATCAGGATGCATACACAATAGAATACTACTTGGCTATAAGAAAAGATGAAACAATGCAATTCACTGCTAAATGGATAAAGTTGGAGGATTAAGCTGAATGAACTGAGTCAGAGAGAGAAGGACAAACACAAAATTATTTTATACATACTATAAAGAAATATAGTCGGGGAATAACCTATGCCCAAAGGCAATAAAAATGAAGAGCATAAGAATTTGTCTTCTGGGGCCGGGTGGTGGCGCTGGAGGTAAGGTGCCTGCCTTGCCTGCGCTAGCCTAGGACGGACCGCGGTTCGATCCCCCGGCGTCCCATATGGTCCCCCAAGAAGCCAGGAGCAACTTCTGAGCGCATAGCCAGGAGTAACCCCTGAGCGTCACAGGGTGTGGCCCAAAAACAAAACAAAAGAAAACAAAAAAAAAAAAAAAGAATTTGTCTTCTGTAAGAAGCTTGCGACTGGAGGGTAGGGGAAAACAGAACAGGGTAGAGAACATTATGACAATGGCGGAAGCAAGAAGTCATTATAGAGAAAGAAGGGGTGCTGAAAGGTGATAAAGTGATGTTTGTGATACTTTATCAGTGACAGTATTTTCAACCATTTTCTAAAAGAAAGAAAGAAATAAGATAATAAAGAATAAAGAGGGACTGGAGAGATAGCATGGAGGTAAGGTGTTTGCCTTCCATGCAGAAGGCATTCCATATGGTCTCCTGAGCCTGCCAGGAGCAATTTTGGGGCTGGTGAAGTGGCACTAGAGGTAAGGTGTCTTCCTTGCAAGCGTTAGCCAAGGAAATACCGTGGTTCGATCCCCAGTGTCCGATATGGTCCCCACAAGCCAGGGGCAATTTCTGAGCGCTTAGCCAGGAGTAACTCCTGAGTATCAAACGGGTATGGCCCCAAAAAGCAAACAAAAAAAAAAAAGACAAAGAAAGAAAATAAGAAAAAATAAAGAAATAAATAAAATAATAAATAAAAATAAAAGAAAAATATAAAGCCTGCATAGAGGCAGGCTGTGGGATAGGAGAGAAAGTGAGAACATTGGTGGATGTAAGGAAACAATGGGGAAGAGATGGGTGTTGGAACACTGTATATTGGGTGTTGGAACACCTAAAACTCAATCATAAATTATTTTGTAATACATGGTAATTCAAATAAGAAAAAAAAATATCAGAGAAGTGTACAAACTGCTAGTAGGAATGTGAGTTGTTAGTCCTTTAAAAAAGCAATTTATCATTCTCTAATGAAACTGAGTTCGACAGGAAACTAGACCACAAAACCCAAGTAAATTAAACAAAATTAAATTAGCAGTTACTAGAAGGAAGAAAGAGAATAGTCCAGACTTGTTTCCTGATACCTCATGGACTTTCTAAACACCACCAAGATGGCACTTGAACCTACCAGTTAGTTATAGTCCCAAACTAAAAAATAGTACTAATGAAATAGAGCATAATGGTGCCTAGATAAAACTACATAAAATTATAATGTGATGGTACTTTAATAATTATTTAATTATTTAAAAATTAAGGGATAGTTGAGATCATTTTTATGAAAGTATTTTTATTTTTAAAAATTTACTTATAGTTTTTTGGGACATGCCAGCAGTACTCAGGCTATTCCTGGCTCTGTACTTAGTAGTACTTGGCAGTATTCAGGGGCTATAGACAGTGCCTGGGATTTGAACAATGGTCAACAACTTAAAAGGCAAGCTCATTGCCCACTGTACTATATCAAACTCATGAAAGTTTTTTATATTTATACATGGGATATATTTAATGAAATGCTTTATAATCCGTTATTAGTAATAGAAAATTATTAATAATTAATAATAAGTAATTAATAATAAAATTAGTAATAATCCTTTATTAGTAATAGAAAAGTAAATAGAATTATCTATCATGAAGTAGATCTTTTAAAGTAAATTTAATGTTCAAAAACCTTTTTGCTCTGAAAAAATATATATAAAGATTGTAAATTTGGAAAGGATATACACATTATATCAGGAATATAAACATTTAACATGAATAATTGGAAATATACCTATTTTTGTATAAGAACAAAAATAGTATTCTAAAATTTGTTTAAAAACTTAAATATGTATGAGGTTGAATCTCACTGATATTGAACATCTTGGGGCTACAGAAAAGAAAAGAGGGGCCAAATATATAGGGGAGTGTTGAATTAGTTAAATTAATGAAAGTTCTCGATGGTATTGAATGATGGTGGATGGATAATGGTGGATGGATGGTGAGGCCTTTCTGAGCCAGGCCAGTGCCTGTTCCTTCTTTGGCCTAGCGGGTCTGAGGGTTCAGGATAATGGTGAAGAAATTATCCACAAGCAGTCAGTAGAAGACAGGAGACAATGAAACTTTATTATAAAGCCCTAGCCACCATATGTGGCTTTTAAGCTAACCATTTAAGCAGCCTACTTCAGCTGCCCTGCGTCTAATCCTGTCTCTGCTCTCCCCCTCCTGCGTCCTTCTTCTGATGTCTTGCTGCCTCTCACTGAATCTCCCTAAATATCTCCTCTGCCCCTGAGACAACCCCTTTATTAGTAACCACAGACCCCTCCACAATCCAGGTAAGATAGCAGGAAGTTGGGAGATGGGTTACAGGGGAGAGAAAAACAGAAATCAATAGTAATTAATGTTCTGGTATTATCATAAATTTTACTTGAAAAATTAAAATAGAATCTTGTTAGTTTCTTTTAACTGTAAGTTCTTAATACATAATTCTTATATTTTTTATTTTTCTGTGTATTTAAAATATTTCAAATTAAAAATGAAGCAAATTAATTAAAATGCTGGATTATAATAAGAACCCACAGATGATAGAGATCAGGTAAAATGATACACACTATAAATAAATCCCCAACACTGTAGAAAAATGGGCATTTAAAGTATAACTTTTATTCTCCATTTTTCCTACATTTTTTGTTATTGCTGTTGAACTTTTGCCATAATCAGTTTACCTTTGTAATAAAATCAACTACACAAAATGTTGTCAGGGAACAAAGGACATAAAAAAGACATAAAGAAACATGCATTTGGGTGCTTACACAAAGTGTCACTTTTCAAAAAGTTAACTTAATTATTATGTTCTTCTAAAATGTGTTTTTCATCCTATATTGTCTATCCTGAAGGCTCACTAAGTCCAATCAATTATATTAGCTTAATCATATTTGCATTCATTATTCTATTGCTACCATCTAAGCTCAAACTATTCTATTGGTTTTTAAGGACTTAACCTTTGAGATCCAAGTAGCAATAAACTTTCAGGTAGTCAACCTGAAGTGTAATTGATCATATAAATTCTCTCCCCAATTAATCATCTTTACAAAATATGTCACTATTTCTCATTTCGTAAAAAAATTAAGATAAATTCTTCAGCATGACTTTGAAGTCTGGATCACTTTCTGAGCTCTTCCTATGTACCTGGCCATGTTAACATTGTTTCAAATAGGAGATCTGTTTGATTTTTATGTTCCTTTCTTTGTACTTGAAGGGTTTCTTCCTCCCTTATTGCTTTAAGTTCATTTTTCTCTTTTTTTTTTTTTTCCATTAGATTACTATATGTTTTCGTGTTAGTTTATTAGGGTCTATTTTATTAGGGACTCTTTTCACCTCCTGAATTTGTACCAGAGCCTTTTTCAAGAGGATGGGAAAGTTTTCTGCTATTATTTCCCTGATCACTTACTCTTCCTCTTTTCCTATTTCCTCCCCTTCTGGTATTCCTACAATCCATAGATTATTTCTTTTGTCCTTATGCATTAAATACCTAATATTTTCTTCCAATGCTTTATCTCTATTTACTTATTAACTTCTTTGTCAATTTTGGTTTGTAGTTTTTCTTCAAGTTCTTCAATGAGATTCTTCGACTGTGAATTCTGCTATTATGGCTTGCTAAGATGTTTTTTATTACCTTTAATTCCGTTCGTATGGATTCTCTCATCTTCTAAAAAATTTCTTCTTTGAGTTGGTTTATTTGTTCATCTATGGATTTCTTGAATTCACTGGCTAGTAACTTTATATTGCCATGGCTTTCATTGCTACCTTTAAGTCCTCATCTATTGGGCCCCTGCATTTTGGTGAGCTTGGAAACTCACTCGTATTATTCCCTATATCTCCAGTTGCTAGTGTCTTTTTTAGTTTACCCATATTTCTTTGCATTTGGTGTTTGGACTTGGGATGTTCTGCCTTCAGATCCCAGCCCTCCTTTGTCACCTGTGGTGTGGGGCTGGGTCCCTTCTCTGGAGTGTGGCCCTAGGTGGGTATGATGACTGTAATCGCTAAGTTTGCCCGTGCCAAACCTACACCAGCCAGAAGTTGTAGGTCCCCTCAGCCTTTCCCAACCTCAGCAAGGATTTACCTCTCTCCCTACCTGTCAGGTGGTGTAGGTTCACCCCTTCGTGCCACCATCCCCAGCCGGTAATGGCAGAATGCTGGTCTGGGCCTGGGTCGGGTTTCCTCTCCTCCTCCCTGTCAGATGGTCTGCCTGCTGCCTTCCCCAGCCAGTAATTCCATGCTGACTTTGTTTCATACAAACTGTAACACTCTATAATCTCCCTGCAGTTACTTTCAATTTACTCAGCTTTTCTTGTGTTTTATGTTGCTTCCTCTCTGAAAACAGCTCCTCTATCTCTTGAGATGGAGAACAGTATATCTACTTATCAATATATTCAGTACATTACTTCTTAGATCTTACCTGCTTCATATACTAAAATACACACATAAACTTATTAATGTACCAAATCTAGCTATAGACCTAATATGACCTAATATATTCACTTTGTAAAATCATCCCAAGTGCTGTTATCTCCAACTCTAGGTGAATGAGTCTGAATCAGAGTTCGAGTTGCAGAAGAAATAATCCAGACCAAACTGAGGGTGTAGTCCGGCAGACTTCTACCTAGTATGGAGAGCCAGATGCCTGCCAGAACTACCAGTTTGGGAGGAGATTTTTTGGTTTGTTTGTTTGTTTGTTTAGTATAGAGACAACCCTGAGGTAAAGCAGCTATCCTGAGTCTGTCCCACACAGGTTTACATATATGAAAATCTTTGTTTTGGGTGAAACCAACTTGTAAACAAACAGATACAAAGAAACCAGAGATGATATTTGTGTTGGGTAAAATAAGATGTAACCCAACACACTTGGTCAGGGGAGTCCAGCTTATTTCAGCTCTTATTCTTACTTTATGGATTTAACAGTTTCACAATTCTTCAAGAATAGTGCATAGTAACTATTAATTTTAATACTGCTTTTTACTTTATGTCTCTTTTACATTATTCACATTTTATGCAAAGAGACAAATGGTATTTCTTGGATGGTCTTGATATCAGTCCTAAAACCATAAGGTATATAGAACAACATGTAAGTAAAACACTCCATGACATTGAGACTAAAGATATCTTCAGGGAGAAACCACTCTCCAAACAAGTGGAAACAGATAAACAAATGGAACTATATTAAGCTGAGAAGGAAGCTTCTCTACCTCAAAGGAAATAGTGCCTAACATACAAAAGCCACCCACAGAATGGGAGAAACTATTCAACCAATACCCATCAAATAAAGGGCTAATATCAAAAATAAACAAGGTACTAACAGAACTTAACAAGAAAATAGTACATCTAATCCCATCAAAAAATGGGGAGAAGAAATGAACAGACACTTCCTCAAAGAAGAAATACAAATGAACAAAAGATACATGAAAAAATGTTCCACATCACTAATCATCAGGGAGATGCAAATCAAAACAACTATGAGGTACTGTCTCTCACTACAGAGACTGGCACACATCGTAAAGAACAAGAACAATCAATGCTGGCTGGATTGTAAAGAGAAAGGAACTCTCATTCACTGCTGATTAAAGGTCCATAATTAATTTAATTAAGGTGCAAAATCTTCAATAGGAGAGATCTTTGAGACAAAATTATAGTACCTTAGCTGTCTTCAGCTGTAATGCCCATAGCTAAGCAGCTACTTTCACAGAAGGGAGAAAGGATTCCTTGTGTGTTTTTGTTTTTAGTAACAAATATCTGAAACTGTCATGAGCAATAAGTTACAATGATAAAGAAGACTATTCTAAAGAGGTGTAAAAACTACTGGGAACAATAGAAAGTAAACAAAAAGTTGTGATTAATCTATTTGGAATGACCACCAGCTGCTGGTGGGAATATAGAAAAGCACTGTGCTTGTAATAAGGGGTTAGGAAAATTCTGACCAAAAAAGGGACATGTTTGAAATCAAAACGACTGGACAGGTGGAGCAATAGTACAGCAGATAGAGTGTTTGTCTTGCACATGCCCAGCCTACGTTTGATTCCTGGCACACTGTAGAGTCTTCCAAGCACCGTCAGGAGTAATTCTTGAGGGTCAAGTCAGGAATAATCATGGGAAATGCTATACATGATCTAAAAACAAACAAGCAAAAGAATTATAAAATCTAAATGACTAAAAAAGGTTGTTCATGAAAATGGTCACAGGGAGTAGTTATGGAAAGGAAAAGAAAATCTCATAGTAAAGAGAAAGGCCTGGAAACCAAAAAAAGAAAAAAAGTATACTGGAAACTTATGTGCCTGGGAAAACATTTGTATGGTATTGGATTGATGATGTCATCTTGGATTGATGATAATCTCAAGCAGGAGAAATAAGGGGAAAATTCCTAAAGAATTTATGTAGCAATTCAATATTATGCAGAGTGTGTTAAAATCAAAGTGTGGGAAGTGGGACTGCAGAGAGAGAGAGAGAGAGAGAGAGAGAGAGAGAGAGAGAGAGAGAGAGAGAGAGAGAGAAAATAGTGTTTAAGGCCTTGCTTATAGACCCTGAGCATCACCACCAGGTGCAGACATGGAGTTCCCTGATTGCCACCTGGATTGTCAAGGTCATCCCCAAGCTGCAATATAAACTGAAGCATATGATTTATATGAAGATGGTCTGAGCTTGATCTCCAGAATCGTGTATTTGAAGTGAAAAATCATAGTGGAATGAGCAAGTAGTCCCTAGCACTACTAGGTGTCAACCCCAAACAAAAAAAAAATAAGTAAATGTATAAGACAAAATAAAAGATGAACCTGACAAGATAGGTACAAGCTCATTTGGATTCAGTGGTAGTAACCTCAGAAAAGATGGGTATAGGCTGAACAATAAAATAGTCATAGTAGATTAGAGATAAGTAGATAAATAGATAAATAAATCAATTTGAAAAATGTGCAGAATTTAAGCATAGGGAAAATATGAAATTGCATGCTAAAGAAGCTTTATTTACAAAGTCCAGTCTTGTGTGATATATTCAGTTAGCTCTCATGTAGTTTCTTCCCACCATTCTCTCCTGTCTTTACATCCCATTATTGTAGGGGTCTTTTTCCACAAAGAATATTTTAAACAACATGTTACATTCTTCATTCATCCTTCTCTCCCCATTTCAATGCTTTCTTCATACCAATACTTCTCTAGAGAAGTTTTTTTTATGATTTTTCTAAAAAGATAATGATAGTTCTGACTTTTCAGGACCTTGAAAATATTTGAAGGCAGAGACTGGCACAATAGTACAGTGAGTAGGATACATACCTTGCATGTGGTTGACTGGAGTTTAATTCTCAGCATCCCATGTAGTTCCCCAAGCATACCACAAATAATTCCTGAGTGCAGAGACAGAAACAACCTTTGAACATTTCCAGGTGTGGCCCCAAAATCAAAAACAAAACAAAATGAAAAGAAAATGAAAAATAAAATATTTGAGGGAAGGTGAGGGAGTAGGAAAAGAATTTCCAGTTAACTGATATCTTTTAAGATCTCACCTCCAAAATAAGTCAAAATCTTTCCTCTTAATTTATTCCACAGATAGGCAATAAGTCACTACTGTAGTAGTCGCATGTAGTTGTGAAGGTGTTCACAGGCACAGATACAGACACAATGCTTGAGCAAATATATTTCTCTCCTCCAAAGGGTATGTATTAATCCTTAAAGATTAACATGATGTGAAGGCAGATACATTTCTAATGAGCTTATAATTTTTTTAATTTTTATTTTGATCATATTGGCTTACATATCTTTCATAGTAGTATTTTAGGTACATATTAACATTGAATCAGGGGAATAACCATCACCAAATTTGTCCTCCCTCCATCCCTGTTCCCTTCCTGCAACCATATCCCCCACCATCACCCCCCGGGCTGCTAAAGTAGGTGGTCCCCTCTTTGTCTAGCATACTATTAGTGATCATATATCTGTTTGGTTCTGGTACCCTCCTTTGTTTCCCCCTCTATTTGAGAGGTGGAGCTCGATAATTCCAGTTATGTGGTTTTGTTTGAAAGAAAGAAAAGCAATAGAATGGAGTAAAAAATAAGAAAAAATAATAAAATAAATAAAACAAAATACTCTGCCACGTTCAGCTTATTTGATTTATTTTTTTTTATTTTTTCTTATTTTTTACTCCATTCTATGTGATTTATGAGCTTATAATTTACATGGTATCTTTTTTAATATAATTTTTATTTTGATCATAGTGGCTTACATATTGTTGACAATAATATTTAGGTAAATATTTACATAAAATCAAGGGGGATTCCCATCACCAAATTGTCCTCCCTACACCTCCGTTTTTGTCCTATCTCCCATATCCTCTTCCCTCACCCCCAGGGCTGCTAGAATAAGTGGTCCCCTATGTACCTATCCTACTACATAGTAGTCTTGCACCTGTTTGGTCTTGGTGCCTCCCTTTTTTTCCCCCTCTAATTGGGAGGCAGGACTAGCTAGTTCAAGTTGCGTGGTTTTGTCTGAAGAAGAGAAAAGTAATAAACTGGGGTAAAAGTTTAATACTCCGAAAGTGGGTTGAATCCTTCTAGAGGCTCTCATCATCGATTTGAGAGATGAAGGAGAAAAAGAAGATGAAACACTCCACCAGTACAAAAAGAAGTGTCAAATATCCAGTGAGGACTCCAACAATAATGATAAGCACCACAAAAAAACAAACAAACAAACAAACAAAAAAAACCGCCATGGTCTTGAGATAAGAAGCATGGCATAGCATATAAAGAAAAGAAGCTTCCTTCCTTCCTTCCTTCCTCCCTCCCTCCCTCCCTTCCTTCCTTCCTTCCTTCCTTCCTCCCCCCTCCCCCTCTTCCCTCCCCTTTCCCTTCCCTTTGCCTTCCCTTTTCTGTTCTTTCGTTTGTTTGGGGGCCACACCTGGTGGTGCTCATGGGTAAAAAGGAAAAAAAAAAAGAAAAAGAAAAGAAAAGAAAAGAAGAGAAAAAATATGTATAACTGGGGACAACAGCTTCAATAACCACACCCAGAGAAATCGAGCAAAAATAGATAGGTAAATAATAATAATAATAATAAATGAAGATAAAAATTAATATATAAAAAATAGACAATGTTTTGTGCTGTTTGCTTTTTTGTTTTTTCCCTCCTGCCCTGGCACAGTAAATATGAACAGAGTCTATAGTTAATCCCATGACAATATACTCCAAGGACGGAGAAACCCCATATCTCTTAGGCCAAGTGAATTCCTTTTCGAATGACCCCAATACATGGTATCTTTTTATACAAGAGATTTTAGCATTTTATTTCTGCTTCCACTAACAAATTGTGTTTCTTTGGCATTGATTGAAATTATTTTTAAAGTTTATGTTCCTGAGTTATAATACTTTTTATGATAATTTTTGAAGCATCAAAAAACCCACTCAAAGGTAGTTTTGAGATTACTTTTACTAATGAGTTTCTTAAGTCCTTAGTCAAAGTTGCTTGCTCGTGGTAAGGAATAGAGGTAATTTTTTGTTTGTTTGTTTTGTTTTTGGGCCACACCCGGCAGTGCTCAGGGGGTTACTCCTGGCTGTCTGCTCAGAATAGCTCCTGGCAGGCACAGGGGACCATATGGGACACCAGGATTCGAACCAAACACCTTTGGTCCTGGATCGGCTGCTTGCAAGGCAAACTCCACTGTGCTATATCTCCGGGCCCCGGAATAGAGGTAATTTTATTGTTTCAGCTGTATCTAACTGTCATGTTCTATTCAAATAATAAATATTGTTTGGCAGCAGTGCAACACAGCATAAAGGTGCAGATAAAGTATGACCGTAGCTCAAAATTCTCAGTAAGTACAATTTCCCTGAATTTTAGTTTCATTGGTAGTAAATAAGAGACCTGGGTTGCTTTATTTTATAATCAACATGTATTAATTGTGAAATTAGTTTACAGATGAAATTAAAAATCTATGTGTTGAGGGGGATTAAAGTCAGAAATTTGTTAGAGAATAAAGTTTATGAATAAAGATACTGAAGCACAGAGAGGTATAAGATTTGACCAATCACCCAAAATCACTCAAAAGCTGATACCAAGCTTCTGATTCTCAATGTTTTTTTTTCCTTTACACCCTCTGGGGGTGAGTCAAGTGTGTATAAGATGGACGCCTTTCATTACATAATCTGAACCCAAAAAATGTTTCTCCCTCTCCTAAATATTTAGTGTGATGCAGATTCTGTTGCCTTGGTTGGGAAAGTTTTTATACCAACACTACCTAGTCTATTATATTGTTTTTAAGGGTAATCTGTCAGAGACATGTGAAGTCTTCATTGCAGTTGAGAACATTCTGAAGTTTGTATTAAGTATTTCACACTGATTAAGTATTTCCTCCTCTGCTATTGGAGATAAGTAAGCAAAAATTTTTATCCTACCCTAAAAGAATAAAAACCTTTAAAACAGTTGGCAGGATCTACATTTCAAAGTGAAAAAATAAAATTTTCAGCAACATCAGATGAGAAATGCAAAAGAACACATGTGTTTGGGATAAAGTTTATTTTCTCTTGAGCTAAAATATTGCTGCTTCATGATTCTAAACTATTATCATTAGAGCCAGATTGTAGCCAATAATTATAACAACACAATTTCCCTGGGTTACTATAATTAGGAAAATATAGGGAACTTTTTAAAGCTGATCTAATCAAATAACAAAGAATTCTGGCAGCAGAATTCTTTATTTTTATTTTTTTATTTTTTGACTTAAATGACAATAAAGGATTGGTTTGTAAGACTCAATGACATGATTAAAAAAAAATTTTGCCCAAAGTTTTGCTATTAGCAGATTTTTTTGATAGAATCATTTCGTAAATATTATCTAAAAAACAGTCTAGGTTCATGGACTACTCACTAGCATCTCACATTCAGTGTTTTTACAATTCTCTTTCTCCCCAAATTTATTCTTCTGCCAGTATTTAGTTTTAACAAAAAGACACAAAATACTTCTCCTTCCTTCCTTCCTTCCTTCCTTCCTTCCTTCCTTCCTTCCTTCCTTCCTCCCTCCCTCTCTCTCTCTCTCTTTCCTTCCTTCCTTCCTTCCTCCCTCCCTCTCTCTCTCTTTCTTTCCTTTCTTTCTTTCTTTCTTTCTTTCTTTCTTTCTTTCTTTCTTTCTTTCTTTCTTTCTTTCTTTCTTTCTTTCTTTCTTTCTTTCTCTCTTTCTTTCTTTCTTTCTTTCTTTCTTTCTTCTTTCTTTCTCTCTTTTTTCTTTTTTCTTTCTTTATTTCTTTCCCTCCCTCCTTCCTTCCTTCCTTCCTTCTTTCTTTTTTTTTTTGGGGGGGGGGCGGTTCACACTTGGCATCACTCACAATTACTCCCAGCTCTGTGCTCAAAATCACTCCTGCCAGGCTTAGGGGACCATATAAGACACTGGGAATCAAACCCGGGTTTGTCCTGGATCAGCATCAGTGTGCAAGGCAAATGCCCTACTGCCGTGCTATTGCTCCAGCCCCACTCTTTCTTCTTTCTTTATTTTTTCTCTTTCTTTCTTTCTTTCTTTCTTTCTCTCTCTCTTTCTTCTTTCTCTTTTCCTCTCTCTTCCTTTCTTTTTCTTTCTCCTTTCTTTTTTCTTTCTTTCTTTCTTTCTCTCTTTCTTTCTTTCTTTCTTTCTCTCTTTCTTTCTTTCTTTCTTTCTTCTTTCTTTCTCTCTTTTTTCTTTTTTCTTTCTTTATTTCTTTCCCTCCCTCCTTCCTTCCTTCCTTCCTTCTTTCTTTTTTTTTGGGGGGGGGCGGTTCACACTTGGCATCACTCACAATTACTCCCAGCTCTGTGCTCAAAATCACTCCTGCCAGGCTTAGGGGACCATATAAGACACTGGGAGTCAAACCCGGGTTTGTCCTGGATCAGCATCAGTGTGCAAGGCAAATGCCCTACTGCCGTGCTATTGCTCCAGCCCCACTCTTTCTTCTTTCTTTATTTTTTCTCTTTCTTTCTTTCTTTCTTTCTTTCTTTCTTTCTGTCTCTCTCTCTCTTTCTTCTTTCTCTGTTCCTCTCTCTTCCTTTCTTTTTCTTTCTCCTTTCTTTTTTCTTTCTTTCTTTCTTTCTTTCTTTCTTTCTTTCTCTCTCTCTCTTTCTTCTTTCTCTTTTCCTCTCCCTTCCTTTCTTTTTCTTTCTCCTTTCTTTTTTCTTTCTTTCTTTCTTTCTTTTTCTTTCTTTCTTTCTTTCTTTCTTTCTTTTTTCCTTCTCTTTCTTTCCTTTTCTTCCTTCTTTCTTTTTCTCTTTTCCTTTTATTTCTTCTTTCTTTGCTGCAAAGTGATTGAAGAGGATGTTGTAGTACTCAGAGCTTACTCTGGCATAATGCTTAGGTAGCTCTTGTTTGTACACTACCACTTTTTCTTTCCTTTCCTTTCCTTTTTCTTTTCTTTTGTCTCCTACCTTCTGGCTATCTCTACTGTCTCTTTAATTAATTATTTGTTGATGGTATCAGAGTATGAAATCCAGGCTTCATACATACAAAGCATGTGGTTGGGTCATATCACAGTAATTTAAATACATTCTCAAATCTTGTAACTTTCTCTGTAATCTATGACCACTTTGTTAATTCTGATTTTAATTACATTTTGAACTATTGGCATTGAGGTTTAATGAGTTAGTTTTATTGGGGTTTGTTTCTGTAAATCTCTAATCTATGTTTCTAATAGCAAAATAAGTTACTACTATAAAATATGAAAAGAATTATGATTTTAAAGTTTTGTTATGACTCCTTGTTGCCTAATTATTTTTTAGTTTTGTCTTTTGTTTTGTTTTGGTTTGGTTTGGTTTTTCGGGCCACATCCATTTGATGCTCAAGGGTTACTCCTGGCTAAGCACTCAGAAATTGCCCGTGGCTTGGGGGGACCATATAGGACGCCGGGGGATCGAACCGCGGTCCTTCTTTGGCTAGCGCTTGCAAGGCAGACACCTTATCTCTAGCGCCACCTCTCCGGCCCCTAGTTTTGTCTTATTTGAGGATTTTACTTGCCTGTACATCGGGTTTACTCCTGGCTTCGAGCTCAAGGATCACTACTAGAGAGTCTAGGGTACTACGTGGGGTGCCAGAGATTAAACCAGAATCAGGCAAGGGTTTTACCAGCTGTATGGCCTCTATGGTACTCAAAAGGATCGATTTTTAAAAACTCTCTGGAATGCTTTCCTCAATTAAGTCATAATCCACTTTTCAATCTCTGCTTATTTGCATTTATCACTAATGCAAGAGTTGGCTATCCACAAAATTCTCAATATTATCTTCCACTAAATCCTTGTTCCATCTCTATGCTTTTATTTCTGTTATACTTCTACATTATAAATTATATTTTTGAAAATCTTATTTTTATAGAATTTTTTAAATAAATTTTATACCTTAGTAAGATATTTTGTTAAGTCCCTTACTTGAGTCTTTGTCTAAATTTGCATAACATAGTTAATAAGTTATTATTCTAACTATACAAATATGTTATATTTTAAGCAAGGGAATATTTTTGAAAGTTTGTATCATCTTTGAACCCTCACTCTAATGTAATATATTACAAATAAATATACAAATGTTTGTTATTTCAACCAATTTTCTATACTCTCCAAACAAATATAAGACATTTTCTAATATTATCTCATTCAAAATTCCAATATAAGAAAAGTTGTTTGTTTCACAAACACTAAACTATAGCATGCAACTTTACTCCTAAATATTAATTATTTAGAAATTATGTAAATTACATAAGAGCACTATTTTAACCATCAATCAAGTTGAACAGAGCACATTAGCAAGTACAGAATGAGTCAAATTGGTGCACACAGATCTTTAAAAGAATAAGTAAAATTTCTCACAAGAAAAAATTGGTTTTTAGAATTAGTATATATAAGCTCTTTCCCTTGAGGTAAAACAGGATATAGTCAGGGCAGAGGTCAATTTAAATTGTAAGTAAATGTTTCATGGCAACCAAGTATATAGAAATGTGACTATAAGTGGGGCCAGAGCAATAGCACAACAGTAGGGTGTTTGCCTTGCATGCAGATGACCTGGAAAGGACTCAGATTCAATCCTCAGCATCCTATTTGATCCCCTGAGCCTACCAAGAGCAATTTCTGAGCACAAAGTCAGGAGTAACTCCTGATTGCTGCTGGGCGTTTCATAGCATGCTACTAATATACAGTGTTAATAATTATGTTGTAATTATCTACCTAATTACCATTGCTTTCAAAAGTATACCGAAAAGATAGAGGTCATTGATTAAACGAATATTTAGAAATGATGACCTGAATCTCAGTTTGAAAGCACTATCTGAAAGCATTATTTTAAAGCATGTCTCTTTCCTGGAACAATTAACACCAGATAAATATATTTACTAACTCTGCAATATAAAGTTAGTTCACTTTAAGGAGGTATAGAAGAAAATTATGCTCTATTTATCTCATATATCAAATCACATTTATTTAAATTCAATAGGGTCTCAATCTGTAAAATTTTGTTATTTTATTTTTCTTTATTTTTTAAAATAAGAATTCTTCTTATTGTAGTTGGAGAGGCTGCATAAGGCACTTGCTTAGCATGTAACTAACATTAGTTCAAACCCTGCCACCCCAGATGGTACCCGAACTAAGAGTGGTCCCTGAGTGTATAGCCAGGAGTAAGTCCTGAGCACTGCCGGATATGCCTCAAAAATAAATAAATAAATAAATAAATAAATAAATAAATAAATAGAATCAAAAAATTCTTCTGGTTGCAGAGTGCTGCACTTGGAGAAAAAAATGCTCATTTACTTGCATTTCTTATAATCAGAAATGTTTAAAATGGAAACCATACAATATTTCTAAATGAAAGTTTAACTTATAGATGCAATTTCAAAATACTTATATGTTAGAAAACATTTTTGCATGACACACATACAGTCCATGAAAAATATTTTGAAATCATTTACAATTAGCAATAATCACACATTGGATAAACCTCATTGGCTATGATACTGCTTCTGCACAAAGCTCATTACATATATATGTATATGTATATGCATATATATGTGTGTATATATATATATAAGTACCCTAAACAAAGAAAAAACTAGAAAATCAGGACCAGGAAAGTCACCTTGAAAAGGGTGAAGGTTTTGATAGATTCTCTAAAGAGGAGCAGGATGTGGAGAACTTTGCAATTTGTTGGAATTTTTTATATTTGCCAAGTGCCTTATAAAAAAAAATGTCTTCCTGACATGCATGTAAAGCAGGTAACCATTATTATTCTCAAGTTTTCTAATATTACATAGAAATAGAGATTAGCATCCTTCTTATTTCAATAGAAAATGAAAAATAGTAATAGGTCAGAAATCAATGACCCTAAAATTCTGAGTTGCTGGGAAAGGCAAAGTCTACATCTATTGCATGAATTTTTCCTGATACTTTGCCAAATTTGAAATTTGGCATAAAATTCTGAGAGTCTATGAAGATAATAAGGGCCAGAATTTCTCTATGACTTTAGAATCTCAAAAGTAATATAACCTAATTTATATATCAAATTCATAATTCCAAGTTTACCTTTATAGAGCTGGGATATCAAGATGTTATTGACTCATGAAAAGGAGAAGAGCTCTAACTCAGTTTGCTTAGATGGAGATTAAAAAATGGGAGTGACTAAGAATTCGATTTAAAAAAATTTTATGAATGTACAGAAAAGTTAGAAGCATTGCATATATATTTAATGTTTACAATTCTCAGCATTGAGTGTTTACTACTTTAAAAAAAAAACTAGAGGCAGAGTAGGTAGATGGAGGTGACACAGATTTGAACATAAGTCGCATCAATTCTCAACTAAACATGAGGAAGAGGGTCTTGGTCATTGTAATGGTGGTGAGGTGAAGAAATTGTGTATACCAAATCATAAAAGTCATCATCATTGTAAACACATTACTAAGTATAATAGAAAAAATTGTAACTAGGTCACCATATCTGCAGCTGGCCAGCATCATAGATTTACTGTTTCTCAAAAGAGATGTAAACTAAGCTGTGAAAAATTCTGGGTACAGAACACCTGCTGAAATTTGGCAATCTCAGGAGGAGAGGACGGTTCAAGTTATGCCCTGCCAAAGACACAACTGCTGCACCCATCACTCTCAGCTGCCACCTTGCCAATGACACTACTTCACCCTCCTCTATGGTTCTCTGCAGAGATACCAATCTGACCAAAACTCCAGGTATGTCAATATATGGGCTAAAATCACCAAAATTTTTTGTAGTGAGCACAGACACTCCCACCACCTTCTTGTACTTCAATAAGACTTGGCAGCCAAAGTTACTGTATCAGCAATAGTGTTTGAAATTCCTGGACTACACAGATACATTCACAGTTGTGCAACATCTCCAAAATTTTTAATACTGTCATCCCTATAGGTACACACTAATTTAGACATCATATGTATCTGAAACCACAAAATGTTAGAAACAAATGAAGTAACAGAACAGTAAATAAGCAACAAGAAATTTCTAAACTGTCTAACAATTACTTAATGACCCATTGAAGATATAATAATTTTCACAAATTTTCTTGTTGCTGTACTTTTTTCTTTTATCTCTTCTTGTTACTTTTCTTTCTTTCTCTCTCTCACTTATCTGAAAACAAACATAGTCAGATAAACTGTTAACTATGTAATATATGCTCTTTAAATAACATACATTAAAATGTAAAAAATATAATTAAGAATTTAAAGAGCCTCCCCTAAATATAGATACACTTAGGGTGACAGGGAAATATATATTCTCTCTGAATATAACCTGCTATTATATTTAATATAATAATGTTTCAATATTATATTGCTATTAAAATAATTCAATCATGGTTCAACTCATGGCCATGCTTAGGGAACCATAGTTGCTTATGTGTTATGTGCTCATGGTTCACTCATGGCCATGCTTAAGGAATCATACATTGTGTCAGCGATTGAAATAAAGAGATCAACAGCATGCAGGTCTAGTATTTTAGCTTCTGTACCTAAAATAATTTTCTATTAAATCGATTATTTAAAAACATCAACTTTCCACAAGTCTTCATCTAGGTTCTGAAAGCCTCCAGCTCTAGAGACCCAGAGAACTAGAAATACCAGCCAAGTCTACACACTTACTGCTTCATGACATAACAATAAAAGGGAGATTTGGGACATTGGTGATGGGAATGTTGCACTGGTGATGGGTGGTGTTCTTTACATGACTGAAACACAAACACAATCATGTATGTAATCAAGGTGTTTAAATAAAATATAAAAAAATAAAAAAAAAATAAAGAAGTCCCCAGGCTTTCCCTGCACTAGGGATGAGGGGTATGGGGAGGAGGGCAGGCAGATATCTGGCTTCCAGTTCTCTACCGAATCCTTTCCTATTCTGGAGACTAGCTCTTGGGGAAGAAAAAAAAAAAAAAACAATAAAACAAAGCAGTTTGTTTTTTCCCTTCAGTCTCTCAGACGAAAACTCAAGACAACCTGAGCAAGCAGAGAAAAACCACAGCCTATGACTCACTGGAAATCTTTGGTAAGGTCTTCTTTATTATTCCAGATCAAAGAGTCTGATTCAAGGTCTCTCCTGCTGTTGGCAAATCTGACTCACAGAGCAGCCTTAAAGCAAGCACACAGCCTCTATTTCTTCTTTCAAGGGATTGAGGACCTCAGTCTGGGAATATTTGTTTGCTGTTGATATTTTTTTATTCTGTATTTATTTAGTGCGTTCATTCATTTAATAATTGTAAAATACATGTTCAAGATTAAACATTTGAAAAGAATAGGTTTTAAAAAATACATCTAAAATCTTTTTCAAAAACAACCTGTTAACAATTCTGACATTTCTTGAGGGCTTTTCAGCATCAACACTCCTGACATGTTGGACTCTTGGATTTCATATGTGTATATGTTATTGTTCACACATGCATATAACATAGGACTGTCCTCTGCATTCCAGGATGTTCAGCAGCACCCGTGGCCTTGGCTCCCTCCGTGCTAGTAATAATGTACCTACCAGCTCCAAATGGGATGACTAAAACTATTTCCAGATACCTAGGGTACAAACATGTCCTCATTTTGAGTTTTTGGTAGCATAGTTTTGTGTATTGGGATAGTGCAATTGCAAATAAGATGTCATTTTGAGGTTTCTCTGGGGTATGTTAAGAAATTCTTAAGTAAAGAAAAAATCAGTCCATGATTTTATTTCATAAAGGAGAAGCTTGCAGAGAAGTGACATGTGAAAAGTCACACACTGGATTAGTTATTAGTCCTATTTAGCCTCTGGCTGTGATTCAGATTATCAACTTTCATGAACTTAATAACACTGTTACACCTTTATCTAAATGACAATTTTTATTAATTTACATCTTGGAACTATTTTCCCTAACCAGTCTTATGCCTGTATCTGCCTTGTTGCATCCGTAACCAACACATAGTAGTACATAGTTCTTTTTTTTTTTTTTTTTTTGGTTTTTGGGCCACACCCGGTGACGCTCAGGGATTACTCCTGGCTATGCGCTCAGAAGTCGCTCCTGGCTTGGGGGACCATATGGGACGCCGGGGGATCGAACCGAGGTCCGTCCTAGGCTAGCGCAGGCAAGGCAGGCACCTTACCTCTAGCGCCACCGCCCGGCCCCAGTACATAGTTCTTAGTAATTTTTAATTAATATATGAATAAACATTTTATGGAACTTTAAAGAAAAAATTAAAATTTTGGCACTCTTCTAATATCTATAATTCCTCCAATTTCAATCCATTCTCTACTTTCTGACCACTTAATAATCTAATAGACAAACTCCAAACATAAAATTTTTATATGGTAGCATTGATTTGATAATCCAGTACCTATCTGACTCTGAATGACTTAAATTTTACAAAATCTGTATTATGTAAGATTCTCTAATTCTCTATTATTCTCTAATTAAAAACTCTTTATTGTAAATGTTTTTTATCTGATAAAAATCATATGATATGCATAAAAGCAGTTTTTAAAGATATTCCTCTGGTGCTGCACATATAGTACCAGGATTAAATCACCTGCTTTGCATACTGGAATCCCATATAGTCACCTGAGCATTATCTGGGGTTGATTCTGAGTCAAAGTTGGAAATAGCCCCTATAAATTTCTGGGTATGTCATCATACCCCAGACAAACAATATTCTCCTTATTTATGCAGAATTACTACTACTATCTATCTCATTATTTGTTGAATAAAAAAATGAGATAATGTTTGAATAACAGAGTTGAAAATAGCCCCTATACATTTCTGGGTATGTCATCATGCCCCAAACAAATATTTTCCTTATTTTTGTAGAATTACTACTAATACCTACCTCATTATTTGTTAAATAAAAAATGAGAATGTTTGAATAACTTTAAGAAAAAGTAAGAAGAAAAATTTAGACATGAAAAGATAAACCTGTTGATTTTTCTGACATTCTGATGCTTAATTTGTATGATTTTTAAAAAATATCTTTATTTAAGAACCAGGATTACAAACATATTTGTAGTTGGCTTTCAGACATAAAAACATACAACCCCTTTACCAGGGCAACCTTCCCAGCACTAATGTCCCCAACTCTCTCCTCCCTCACCCCTGCATGTCTTTGAGGCAGGCATTCTATTCAAAAGAAAAAATCAGTCCACAATTTTATTTCATAAGCTTTTGTTTCTTTTACTAATAATTTATTTAAAAAGTCAACTTTTGCATATTTCTTAAAATTAAATAAAAATAATTGCTACCAATTTAAACAAGAGTTTTTGGTTCTGAATTCAAGAATATTTAGAAATAAAAGAATTGAGAAAATTTAAGAATATTTTTTCAGTTTTTAGTATAGTGATTAAACTCAGTAACTCACATATTAGGCAAGTACTCTACTGCTGAATTATATCTCTATACCTAAGATTTTTCTATCCCTGTTACTTTCTGAATATTTGACTTTTCATAGATCTTAAAATATTATATCATTAGAATCACTTATAAATCACCCTAATTCAATCTCCTTTCTTATAACAAAGAGAGGAAACAACTCCCATAAAACCATATATGAAAGTCCTTCAAGCTTGTTACCAGCCAGTGCCAGATAAATAACTTCTCTTACATTTACTCTAGGGACTGTTCTATCATATTCATTTGCTTCTCAAGTACCATTATTCTATTACAATTCTACAACTTTCAAAGGTCAGGATGGAAATCATGACAGGAGAGTAAAACGTTAAGTCTAGGTTTAACTTAAAGAAAAATCACGGTTTGGGCCTAATACTTCCAGATATTGGTCTTTTGGTGAAAAATAAGCACTCTTGTATAAAGTATGAAAATAAGCATCTGGAAAAAAATCAGGTCAATATAATCAAATTAAAAAGAAAAACATGGGCTAACTTTGACAGCAGCCTTCTGGAATGTTCAAGTTAGGACAATACTATAACCAAAGTAAGTAAAAATTTAATAAGAGCAAAAAAAGTCTTTAATTGTTCAGCAAAAATTATTACAGTAAAGAAAAGTTAAAAACAAAAAATTGCAATGAAAGAAAAGAAGGAAGAAAAAAGAAAGGAAGAAAGAAAGAAAGAAAGAAAGAAAGAAAGAAAGAAAGAAAGAAAGAAAGAAAGGAAGGAAGGAAGGAAGGAAGGAAGGAAGGAAGGAAGGAAGGAAGGAAGGAAGGAAGGAAGGAAGGAAGGAAGGAAGGAAGGAAGGAAGGAAGGAAGGAAGGAAGGAAGAAGGAAAGGAAGGAAGGAGGAAAGAAAGAAAGAAAGAAAGAAAGAAAGAAAGAAAGAAAGAAAGAAAGAAAGAAAGAAAGAAAGAAAGAAAGAAAGAAAGAAAGAAAGGAAGGAAGGAAGGAAGGAAGGAAGGAAGGAAGGAAGGAAGGAAGGAAGGAAGGAAGGAAGGAAGGAAGGAGGAAGAAAGAAAGAAAGAAAGAAAGAAAGAAAGAAAGAAAGAAAGAAAGAAAGAAAGAAAGAAAGAAAGAAAGAAAGAAAGAAAGAAAGAAAGAAAGAAAGAAAGAAAGAAAGAAAGAAAGAAAGAAAGAAAGAAAGGAAGGAAGGAATGAAGTAAGGAAGGAAGGAAGTAAGGAAGGAAGGAAGTAAGAAAGAAAGAAAGAAAGAAAGAAAGGAAGGAAGGAAGGAAGGAAGGAAGGAAGGAAGAAGGAAAGGAAGGAAGGAGGAAAGAAAGAAAGAAAGAAAGAAAGAAAGAAAGAAAGAAAGAAAGAAAGAAAGAAAGAAAGAAAGAAAGAAAGAAAGAAAGAAAGAAAGAAAGAAAGAAAGAAAGAAAGAAAGAAAGAAAGAAAGAAAGGAAGGAAGGGAGGGAGGAAGGAAGGAAGGGAGGGAGGGAGGAAGGAAGGAAGGAAGAAGGAAAGGAAGGAAGGAGGAAAGAAAGAAAGAAAGAAAGAAAGAAAGAAAGAAAGAAAGAAAGAAAGAAAGAAAGAAAGAAAGAAAGAAAGGGAGGGAGGGAGGGAGGGAGGGAGGAAGGGAGGGAGGGAGGAAGGAAGGAAGGAAGAAGGAAAGGAAGGAGGAAAGAAAGTAAGAAAGAAAGAACTAAGAAAGAAAGAAAGAAAGAAAGAAAGAAAGAAAGAAAGAAAGAAAGAAAGAAAGAAAGAAAGAAAGAAAGAAAGAAAGAAAGGAAGGAAGGGAGGGAGGAAGGGAGGGAGGGAGGGAGGAAGGGAGGGAGGGAGGAAGGAAGGAAGGAAGAAGGAAAGGAAGAAAGAAAGAAAGAAAGGAAGGAAGGAAGGAAGGAAGAAAGGAAGGAAGGAAGGAAGGAAGGAGGAAAGAAAGAAAGAAAGAAAGAAAGAAAGAAAGAAAGAAAGAAAGAAAGAAAGAAAGAAAGAAAGAAAGAAAGAAAGAAAGAAAGAAAGAAAGAAAAGAAAGAAAGAGAAGGAAGGAAAGAAGGAAGGAAGAAGAAGGAAGGAAGGAAGGAAGGAAGGAAGGAGGAAAGAGAAAGAAGAAAGAAAGAAAGAAAGAAAGAAAAGAAAGAAAGAAGAAAGAAAAGAAAGAAAGAAAGAAAGAAAGAAAGAAAAGAAAAGAAAAAGAGAGAAAGAAAGAAAGAAAGAAAGAAAGAAAGAAAGAAGAAAGAAAGAAAAGAAAAGAAAAAGAGAGAAAGAAAAAGAAAGAAAGAAAGAAAGAAAGAAAGAAAAGAAAGAAAAAGAAAGAAGAAAGAAAGAAAGAAAGAAAGAAAAAGAAAGAGAAAAAGAAAGAAAGAAAGAGAGAAAGAGAGAAAGAAAGAAAGAAAGAAAGAAAAAGAAAGAAAGGAAAGAAAGAAAGAAAGAAAGAAAGAAAGAAAGAAAGAAAGAAAGAAAGAAAGAAAGAAAGAAAGAAAGAAAGAAAGAAAGAGAGAAAGAGAGAAAGAAAGAGAGAAAGAGAGAAAGAAAGAAAGAAAGATGAACTCTTTAACACAATAAGGAAAAAAAATCCCTCAAGTATAAAGGAAGGGACATAAGAATCAAACCAGATCTCCTATTTGAAACAATTCAAGCAAGAAGAGAGTGGAATAAAATATTTAAATGACTGAATGAAAGAAATTTCCAGCCTAGGGAACAATACCCAGCAAAACTGTCATTCATATGGGATGGTAGCCTAAAAACATTCTCAAACTAAAACAAACTTGCAATATTTGTGTAAACAAAACTGATCCTAAACGACCTACTCAAGACAAACTACACAATCCAAACCCCCTATTGTAACAACAACCACCCTACACAACAAAACTGCACAACAGCTCTCTCTGTCAATAATCTCCCTAAATGTTAAGGGACTAAACTCTCCCATTAAAAGACACATAGTAGAGAACTGGATTAGAAAACATAAACCAGACTTCTGCTGCCTGCAAGAAACACACCTACAAGTACAGGACAGGAATAGGATTAGAATAAAAGGATGGAAATCAATCTTTCAAGCCAATGGAAAACAAAAAAGAGCAAGGACAGTCATTTTTATATCAGACCAAATTCCATTCAACCTCGAGAAAGTGATCAGAGACAAAGAGGGTCACTACATACTAATCAGGGAAACAAGAGATCAAGAGGTTCTAACCCTGATCAATATTTATGAACCTAATGTAGAGTCAGCAAAATATGTGAGGCAGTTTCTCACTAACCTGGAGAAACACATGAAGGGAAATGTGATAATAGTAGGAGATTTCAATATTCTACTATCACCACTGGACAGATATAGCAGACAGAAAAATAGCAAAGAAATAAGAGCCCTTAATGAAAAATTAGAAGATCTAGGGCTAATAAACTTATATAGGGCCCTCCACCCCCAGAAAAGAGAATACACATTCTTCTCAAGCCCACATGAAATCTTCTCCAGAATAGACCATGTTTTAGGATAAAAATCTAACCTAGGGCCCGGAGAGATAGCACAGCGGCGTTTGCCTTGCAAGCAGCCAATCCAGGACCAAAGGTGGTTGGTTCAAATCCCGGTGTCCCATATGGTCCCTCGTGCCTGCCAGGAGCTATTCTGAGCAGACAGCCAGGAGTAACCCCTGAGCACCGCCGGGTGTGACCCAAAAACCAAAAAAAAAAAAAAAAAATCTAACCTTTATAAGACCACAAATGTAAGGATCATTAGAAGCACTATCAGATCACTATACAACAGAGGTCAAAATTAACTGCAAGAAGAAGCAATGGAGAAAAACTAATAGCTGGAGATTAAACAACATGCTGCTAAACAACAGCTGGATCAAAGAACAACTTAAGGAAGAAATACAAAGATTCCTTGAGACAAACGATGATGAAGAATCAACTTGTCAAAATTTGTGGGATACAGCAAAAGCAGCAATTGGGGGGAAACTCATAGCAATACAGGCCTATGTCAAGAAAGAGGAAAATGACAAAATCAACAGTTTAATGGATCATCTCAAGGAATTGGAACAACAGTAGCAAAGAAATACAACCACCACCAGAAGGCAAGAAATAGTAAAAACTAGAGCAGAAATAAACAACATAGAAACTAAGAAAATAATACAAAAAAAAAAATCAATGAGACCAAGAGCTGGTTTTTCAAAAAAATATACAAGATAGACAAACCACTGGCAAAACTCACCAAAAAAAAAGATGGAAAATATCCAAATCAGTAGGATCACAAATGAAAGGAGAGAGATTACAACAGAACCCCAAGAAATACAACATATCATGAGATCATATTATGAAAAACTATACTCTGGCTCGAGAACCCAGTAGAAATCGACAAATTCCTGGAAAAATACCATCTTCCAAGGCTGGATAAGGAAGACCTAGAAAGTCTAAACAGACCAATCACTTCAGAGAAAATTGAAGAGTAATTAAGAAACTCCCTAAGAACAAAAGTCCAGACCCAGATGGATTTACAGGTGAATTCTATCAAACATTTCGAGAAGACTTACTACCACTTTTCCACAGGCTCTTCTCCCCAACATGTTTTATGAGGCTAACATCACACTCATTCCCAAAGATGGCACAGACACCACCAAGAAAGAGAACTACAGACCAATCTCACTAATGAACATAGATGCAAAGATACTTAAAAAAATCTTAGAAAACCAAATCCAGCACCTCATCAAAAAGATCATACACCATGACCTAGTGGGTTTTATCCCAGGAATGCAAGGTTGATTCAACATATGCAAATCAATCAACATCATACATCACTTCAACAATAAGAAAGACAAAAAACACATGATCATATCAATCAATGCAAAGAAGACGTTTGACAAAATCCAACACCCTTTTATGTTGATGACACTCAGCAAAATAGGGTTAGAAGGAACCTTCCTCAAGATAGTTACAGCAATCTATGAAAAACCCTCAGCCAACATTATCCTTAATGGCAAAAAACTAGAAGCATTTCCACTTAGGTCAGGAACTAGGCAAGGCTGTCCACTCTCTCCACTCTTACTCAATATAATCTTAGAAGTCCTTGAAATAGCAATCCGACAAGAAAATGAAAACAAAGGAATTCAAATTGGGAAAAAGGAACTCAAACTATCTCTTTTTGTACATGATATGATAATATACATCGAAAACCCTAAAGAGTCCACAATAAAACTCATAGAAACATTAAACATTACAGCAACGTGGCTGGCTACAATGTCAATACACAAAAGACAGTAGCGTTTCTCTATACAAATAATGAAACTGAGGAAAGAAAGATTAAAAATATAATTCCATTTAAAATAGTTTCAAAAAATATCAAGTACCTAGGAATAAACCTTACAAGAGAAGTGAAGAACTTATAGCAGGGAAATTTCAAAACACTTCAGATAGAAATTGAAGAGGATCTAAGGAAATGGAAGAACATCCCACGCTCATGGGTAGGTAGAATCAACATAATCAAAATGACTATCCTACCCAAACTTCTATATAGATTTAATGCAATCCCCATCCAAATCCAGGCATCATTCTTTAAAGACTTAGAACAATCAATCATAAAATTTATCTGGAATCACAAAAGACCCAGGATAGCCAAACAGATATTGAAAAACAAGAAGTTGGGTGGCATCTCTTTACCTAACCTGAAGCTATACTTTAAAGCCATAGTGATCAAAACAGCATGGTACTGGAACAAAAACAGAGCCTCAGAACACTGGTTTAGAACAGAATTTCAAGACATAAATCCCCAGATATACAGTCAACTAATATTTGGCAAAGAGCCAAGAACTTGAAATGGAACAAAGAAAGTCTCTTCAACAAATGGTGTTGGTAAAACTGAAAAACCATCTGTAAGAAACTGAAAATTGACCCATACCTCACTCCTTATACAAAAGTCAACTCAAAATGGATTAAAGACCTTGAAATTAGATCAGAATTTATAAAGTTTATTGAGGAAAATAGGCAGAACACTCGAAAACCTATATATTAAAAAGTCTTTGAGGATGGAACACCAATGGCAAGGATTTTAGCATCAAACATAAACAAATGGTATTACATCAACTAAGAAGCTTATGCATGGTGAAAGAAACCCAATTTAAAACAAGAAGACAGCTAATGGAATGGGAAAAAATTTTTGCACTCAACACATCAGATAAAGGACTGATAACCAGAATATACAAAACACTCAGAAAGCTGAGTCCCCCAAAACCAAAAAAAAAAAAAAAGCAATAGAAAAATGGGGAGATGAAATGAATAGACACTTCTCCGAGGAAAACCGAAAGATGGCCAACAAACACATGAAAACATGCTCACCTTCACTCATCATTAAAAAAATCCAAATCAAGACAACAATAAGATACCACCTTACACCAGTGAAGATGGCTCACATCAAAAATAATGGTAACAGCCTCTGTTGGTGGGGACGCGGTATGAAAGACACTCTCATCTACTGCTGGTGGGAATGCCCCCTAGTCCAACCCCTATGGAGAAAAGTCTGGAGAGTGCTCAAGGAATTCAGAATTGTGCTCCCATTTGACCCAGCAATCACTCTCCTAGGTATCTACCCCCAAGTCGAAAGGACATTCATCCCAAAGTATATGTGCAACCCACTATTTATTGCAGCACTCAGTATAATAGCCAAATCTTGGAACCAACCTCGATGTCCAACAACAGATGAGTGGATCATTAAGATGTGGTATCTATACACAATGAAATACTACATGGCAGTCAGAAATTATACAATCACAGACTTTGCAGCAATGTGGATGGACCTAGAACATATGTTAACCAAAGCAAGCCAGAAGACAAAAAATAAACACAGAATGATAGCACTATTCTGAAGTACCTAGAATATACACCAGATATACAACCAATACCCCATGATTAAACAACAGGGTGTAACAGGATAGAAACCTCAAACACAGTAATAATCACCATATACTGGGGAGTAGAGCCCAAAACAAAGGGGAGAGAAGCAACACAAAGCCCGACTACACATTATATCATAAAGAAATGAGCAACCTCAGAAACAGCAGCATAGAGAGAATAGGTATGTAATCATTGTTTTACTACAAAGGACTATAATAATTTACTAGGGATCTTATACAGGATTACAGGTAAAGATTATGATGGGAACTTGCTGAGTCCAACGGAAACACTTCAAAACATTATATTTGAATGCCTTACCCTTACCACATTTAAAATAACCTCTTAGTTTATCTGTCCATAGGGGTTCCTATATATAAAGTGTGAACATCCTATGGTGGTACCTCAGTGCTCAGTCACATGAGGCACCATACTCTGCTTGAATCATGAAAATGGCTGGATAAAACTCTTTAACATACCCTTTATCTCTAGATTATGCCTTCTTTTATGACCTGAAGCACATGACCAGCCAGATCACCAAAGCAACAACCGAGACCTACAGATTTTTACCACAGGGCCCAAGCATCGAACCCTTTCAACCAAACTAACATGCCCTTGCTCTTATACCCTCTCTTCTCATTACTTCGTTTTTTTGTTGTTGGTGGTGTTTGATTGTTGGTTTGTTTTGTTTTGTTTTTCCTATTCTCTCTTCTTGTCTCCCTCTTCTTCCACCTTCTCCTCCTCAATATCATCAACTCAATCTATGTCAAATAAAAACCACATGGTTACCTCCTCTATAGGAAAGGAAAGCTGACATATAGGGTGCTGTGGACAAATCTGAAAAGGGTAAACACCTATATAGATAGACCTCACTAACACAATGATCAGTACTCGAGACACAAAACCTATACGTACACAAAAGTTCATCTATTAGTTTCCTTTCCTTACAAGTACTATACTTAGTACTCAGCGCACCTCTTGCACTCCACACCTCTCTACATTAATATACACCTAAGCTGAGTTCTATATGTTTATATGTGTGCAGGAGAACACAGAGATAGGAATCCTCCTTAAGGGACAAACCTAAACCACAAACAACCCATACCTATACCCTATATAACCCCTCCCATATACTATCACTACTCCCTCCTCCAGAAATCCGACTATTCCTTCACCCCTCAATCCCACCCCCGATATCCCCACCACACTATAACTCTTCACCCTCAGTTCTTAATCCATTAGGCATCAAGACAGACCTCCTACCCAAACAAGCCAGTACCCACTACCCAAGTGAAGAGACACCCACTCAAGCTCTCACCTCGTTCTCGGCAAGAAAATACAACCAACACCCTGACAGACTCATGCAGTGTGGCCCTCCTAATCACCTCTCCCTAATGGGGATTGTGGCTTGATAATGGAACTAGCTCCAAAGGACCCCCACTGCAAGAACTCTACCCAAGACCTCCCTGCCTGGACCCCACACCTCACAAGGAAATCTCAAAAGACAATGGGGAAGCCTATACTTTCATCATAAGTATAGACCTATATAACACTACCTCTTATCCTGTTTCTCCCCAAATGTAAAGTGATCTCCTGTATCACTTTCTCCCTTTTTCTTTGTTTTTTTTCTTTTTCTTTTCTTATTAGTTTCTTTTGTTTGTTTGTTTTGTTTTGTTTTAGTTTGTGTTATTTGATTTGATTTGTTTTTGCTTCTTTTGGGTCACTCCTGGCAGCACTCGGAGGGTGCTCCTGGCTCTATGCTTGAAGAACGTCCCTGGTGGGCATGGAGAACCATATTGAATGCCGAGTTCTGAGCCACCATCCTTCTACAGGAAAAACAGACACCTGGTCTCCATGCTATCTCTCCCGGCCCCACTTTATCCCTTTAATTACATCTTTTATTTAATCTTTTCTTTAAAGAAACTTTTTTCCCTTTAGATGTGTGTGAGAATATATATTCTTAGTTTTTGTCGGAAGTCTGGTTTTTTTTCTCTCCACCCCCCAAATCCACCAGCAATATAATGTAGCACTACTTCCTTCTGCAAAGACATATTAAACAAAGGAAAAATTGTATGTATAAATTGTATGTATAAAAAGTTCTTATCTACTAGGGATAAGAACTCATACTTGTTTACAACACAGGAACATCTTCCACCCTGAACGATAAGACAAAAATCAGAAAACATGTCACCCTTTGATCTGTGCAAAAGCCAAGATCGCTATATACAGATGACTGGTTGTTGCAACTAAGACTGGACCGTACACATCCAGGGACCACCACCAACAACAACAACAGCAACAACAAAAAGTTCTAGCCTAGCTTTTGGTCTATGATCTGTTCAACAAACAAGACCTCCAATTCCAGAGGTCTGACTGAGACAACCGCAACTGAACGGGTCTTCTGGAAACATAACAAAAGACTTTATCCCAGGCTCCATCCTAGGAGCAACATAATGACCAAGACCACCAATTACAGAAGATTGATTAAAACGACACTGAAGAAGCATAACTGCTAGAACCACAAAGAAAGACTTCATAAGCTCCATTCCTTGAGCTGCACAGCCACCAAGATCTCTAGATACAAAGATCTGATTTTACTATCCAAGACAAAGCAGAAGTCTTCCATACACCACGAAAGCAACAAGGGGAGAGTAAATGATCATGCAAAGAGTCTATAGTTAATCCCATGACAGTATACTTCAGGGGTGGAGAAACCATATATCTCCTAGGCCAAGGGAATTCCCTCTTTATTATCCCCAAAAGTTACTGTGCCTATGCAAGGGGAAAAAGAAAATTAAAAAAAAAAAGCACAAAACAATCATTTTTCCACGTATTTATTTTTCAATTGATCGAATTTTTGACATCTTTATTTTGATGTAGCGACTGAAGTTGATGTCTCCAATATTATTTTATTTTATTTTATTTTATCTTATCTTTCTCTTTTTTTTTTTTTTTTTTTTTTGGTTTTTGGGCCACACCCGGTAATGCTCAGGGGTTATTCCTGGCTATGTGCTCAGAAGTTGCTCCTGGCTTGGGGGACCATATGGGACACCGGGGGATCAAACTGCAGTCCGTCCAAGGCTAGCGCAGGCAAGGCAGGCACCTTACCTTTAGCGCAACCGCCCGGCCCCCTTTCTCTTTCTTTTTGCACTCGAGAATGATTTGATTTCAGAACCGAGATTATTATGTGGTGCTTGTCATAAAGACAAGCTGTAGTACTCACTGGTTATTTAATTTGATATTTCTTTCTGTATGGTTGTGGTGTTTCAATTACCTTTTTCACATCCTCTCTGAAACTGAAGTTGGAAGCCTCTAGAAGGACTCCGCCCATTTTCAGCATATTTGACTTCTTTTCTTTTTTTCTCTTATTTTGTACCCCAATCTATTGATTTTCTTTCCTTCAAACAAAACTACATACCTCGATTTATCTAGCTCTGCCTCTTAAATAGAGGGGGAAACAAGCGAGGGTTCCAGGACCAAACAGATATATGATCACTAATAGGAAGCAAGACAAAGAGGAGTCCACCTACTCTAGCAGCTCGGGGGTTGTTGGTGGGCTATATGGGTTGTAGAAAGGGAACCGGGATGGGAGGAGGACATATTTGGTGAGGGGTATTCCCCTGATTCAATGTTAATATGTACCTAAAATACTACTGTGAAAGATATGTAAGCCATTATGAAAAAAATTTTGTGTTTTAATCAGAAACTTTCTTTGATTTACATGTATTATTATATTATATTAATTATATTATGTTATGTTACTATATTATGTTATGTTAGTTTACCTCATTATGTTAATCTATTTTGTCTCTTGAAGAAATTCTTACAATAAAAAAGAATTATGTGATTATATATTTTATAGTATATATCTATGCATATTTTCACATTTTAATATTTAAAAATTCAATAAAAATATTATGTTTTAGATTAAAATTGCCTGCCATTCTTCAAATTCTTATCTGATAAGCAAAGTGTAAATTTATAAATTAAAATTACATAATTAGAAACTACATAAATAAGAACAGAAAATGCTTAATATACCTAGTTATACCTACAACAAACTATATCGTTTTGTGTTTTAGAAAGAAAAAATCAATGTGACTTTCAATTATTAGCCTGTGGAGTATTCTATAGTTTCTGTCATTTAATAACTAGCTCATCCTAATCGGGTTATGAATATACTTTTTCCAGTCGTTTGTTTTACATATTTACAAAGTTGTAGCAAAATGATAATCAAAGTGTGCTGTAAGGATCCATGTTTTATTTTCCAAATACAATGTTTACATGTACATTCCCCTCTGAGGTCCTCAGTCTTCAGTAAGGAGTGGGTGAGGAGGGTGGGGGTAATGATACTTTTACAGCTGGAATATTTTTATGAACAGATTTAAGAATGGGATAGAGGTAGACAAGAACATATCTGCTCAAAACACAAAGCCTCAGAGCTGGAGAGAACACAAAGATTAAAACACATGTCTTATAGTAGAAAATAGTGATTGCTAGGGAGAAGAACTAGAAGCTGAAAGGAGGTAAAGTGGTATACATGATACCTTATTATTGCCTAAAGAAAATGTGTCCACAAGAGAGGCAGAGGGAAAGGCAGAAGGGAAACTAGGGACATTGATGGAGGGAAGTGTATGCTGCTGAAGGGTTTGGTGTTAGAACATTTTATACCTGAAAACCTATCATGAGTACCATATTTTCCGGCATATAAGACGACTGGGCATATAAAACAACCTCCTAATTTTGCAGTTAAAACAAAGGGTTAGGCCTATATTCGTTGTATCAGACAGAACGTTCCTGTGTTGCATGTGCTGCATGCACCACAGTGAGCCAATCACAACAAGCAAAGGTTCAAAGATTATACTGTAATAGACTTCCTCTCTGACTCTGGCCAATCTGAGCAGGCTTTTTACAGTGTAGATTCGGGTTCAGAACATTGTCTAATTTGCATGCATAAAAAACCTACTTGGATTGGCTAAGAGAGGCAGTCCAAGCAGCCTTGCAGTGATTGGTGCAGGATCGAGTTGGAAAATTTATTTTGTGGCAATATTCAGACAATTTTCATTTAGTGGCATATTGAAACATTTTTCAGGATATACTCGGCTTATAAGACAACCCCAGATTTTCGGTTGACTTTTTTTTTGTTTCAAAAGTTGTCTTATACGACGGAAAATACGGTAACTATATAATTCAAGGTGACTAAATTTAAAACTAGCTGGGAAACCACAATTAACAATATTGTTTATCACCATGATTCAATCAATTAGAAAATAGTTTAATAATTTAAAAAATAATGCTTGACATACATGTGACTGGCCAGTCATATAGCATTGAAACTAACTCAAGTTAGTCAAGTTCTCTACAACTCTCTACTCAAGAAAGCAGAGAAAAGCAGAGACGGGCTGAATGCTCCACTTTCTTCTTGACTAGTTTTCCATAATGTATTGAAAGAAGATAAATTCCAAAAACAATTCCAATTGTGGATTTATTGTCTCCTTACCAGGACTTTATTCAAAGCATTAATTCTTCTTCCTCCATAAGCTCTACTGTTTCAGATAAATATAAACCATCACATCTTCATGTACAGAGCAACCACTAAAGAGTTTTTCTACAAATTGGTTTTAGTATCTACTGTACATAGTTTGTGATAGCTTTCTGCTGCTCTAAAAAATCACCACAAAGTGAATGTCCCACTTTCACACAAATTTATTGTCATAGTTCCAGAAGTAAGAAATTCAACACATACTCACAGTCCTAGAATGAGATGCCAGAACAAGAAATGTATTTCTTCAGCATAATAATTCCAAAATAATTAGATATACATGTGCATTATATCATCATATATAATTATATATTTCAGAAAGATGGAATTCTTTACATAACATCCAGAAGAAAATAATTTTTTTACTTTATAGAGACCACTTGTATTTATTTGCTGATGCCTTCTCAACAATGTAGTTCCTTTAAATTTCCCTTATCTTAAATCTAATTCTGATAAGTTTCCATCACAATATTTTCTTTGACATACCTGTTTCATCTTTTGTGAGTCGGACTGGGTGCAGTATTCTTGGGGAGGCATTCATTTCATTCAATCTTGTCACAATATCCAACCACTGTCTTCTGGCCTTGAGAGTTTCTTGTGACATGTCTGCTGTAAGTCTTAGGGATGCTCCTTTGAATGTAATTTCCCTTTTTGATCTTGCTGCTTTCAGTATTCTATCCCTATCTATGGGATTTGTCATTGTAACGAGGATATGTCTTGGGGTGTTTTTCTTTGGGTCTCTTTTAGCTGGTATTCTTTGGGCATGCAGTATTTGATTGCATGTAGTCTTTAACTCTGGGCGTATCTCTTTGATGATGTCTTTGACAGTTGATTCTTCTTGGAGATCTCCTTCCTGGGTTTCTGGGACTCCAATGATTCTTATGTTCTTTCTGTTGAGTTTATCAAAGACTTCTATTTTCATCTGTTCACATGCCTTGAGTACATTTTCCATTGCCTGTTCGTTTGTCTTAAGGTTCTTTTCCAATTTCTTCTGTTGTGTTGAGCTTTTCTGCATCTCATCTTCCAGTACTCCGATTCTCTCTTTAGCTGCTGATATCCTGTTGGCGAGGCTATCCATTGTGGTTTTCAGTTGAGCAACCGTATTTTTCAGATCTGTTATTTCAGTTTGGAGTTTTCTGATTTCTGTTTTTGTGTTCTCTTCAGATCGATCTATGCTCTTTTTGAGTTCTACAAACATATTCCATATTTCTATTCTAAACTCCTTATCTGAAAGGTTAATCAGGTGGTTGTAATTTATTAGATCAACCGAGCTTTCGTCTTCATTCTCTATGGATGGTGTTTGCCTGCGAGTTTTCCCCATTGTCACGCTTGTAGTGTGGTTTTTCCTGCGTGTTGTGGTGGGGTTCATTGATTAGGAAGAGTTCACGGCTGCAAAGGGAAGCGAAGCGGCTGAGCGCTTCTGCTGCCTCTAGTTGAAAGTCCTCAGAGTGAACAAAGGCAGGGCAGGGCAGGGCAGAGCGATCCCGCAGCCACAGAATGCAGCTGCTCACCAGCTTCAAAATGCAGTTTTTTGGGGGTGCGCTCCCTAGGCCCCTGAGGAAACCTTCAAAAGTTCAGAAGCACAGTTTCAGGCAGACAGAGGTAGGAGTTTCCTGAAGTCCTCAGAGTGAACAAAGGCAGGGCAGGGCAGAGCGATCCCACAGCCCCAGAATGCAGGCACTCACCAGCTTCAAAAATCTGTTGAGGGATTTTTTAAAATTTTTTTATTTGTTTGTCTTTGGCTCAGACCTCAGAGATAACTTTTATCAGTTCTCAAAACAACAAACAGAACTAGAGATGGGATCAGGAATCCTACAAGTAAATCAGTAAGCCCATTTACTATGTGTTTTAATAATATATGTATAAGTTATAGCTATATTTTCATAACTGTCCTATAGGACAAATCTGAAGAACTCTCAGTTGCATAATTCCAACACACACACAAACTCAGTACCATACACAGAATATTTGAATTCCCCATCAACTTTATATCATAATGTCTAAATCCTCAACTGTTAGGGCCTTAGGGCAGCAATTTAGGTCATGAGTTTGGCACACTCATGATAGGTATATAAAATTCAATGAGAAAAGGCCAGAGCAATTATGAAGTTGCTAAAGTGTTTGCCTTGCATATGGCTAACTAGGTTCCACCCTTGGCAGCCCAGAAAGTCCTCTGAGCTTCATCAAGAGTGATCCCTGGAGCTGAAGTGATAGAATGAGGTAAGGCATTTGCCTTGCATGCAGAAGGACGGTGGTTTGATTTCCGGTATCTCATATGGTCCCCTGAGCCTGACAGGAGCACTTTCTAAGCATAGAGCCAGGAGTAACCTCTGAGCACTGCCAGGTGTGACCCCAAAACCAAAATTTAATTAATTAAAAAGAGTGATCCCTGATTGAAGATCTGGGAAGAAGCACTGGGTATAAACCCAAATAAACAAATTAATTAATTAATAAAGATGGTGGGGGAGAGATGTTTCTTTTCCACTTAATTTTCTTTTATTGTTTTTGTTTTTGGGCTACATTTAGTGATACTCAGGAGTTACTCCTGACTCAGCACCCAGGAAAAACTCCTGATGGTGCTTTAGTTCATTTGAGTATCTCAGTATTGAATCTAGTTTGATCATGTGCAAAGTAAGCACCTTACCAGATATGCTATTTCTTTATACCCATACATCCTCAACTTTCTACTTCCTGCCACTAAGGACACTAAGTCTCTACAAACCAGTAATTGCCTTCACCAAAAAAAATGCATATAAAGGTCACCTTGACGATACAGTTTTCAGTCTCCAGACTATAAGAAATAGATAATCTGTTACTGAAACTGGTGGTTCTCAAATTTTCCATTCCCTTTTCCAACCTTGTTTCTTTACTCTCACCCCTTCATCCCTGAGCACAGAGGAAGAGGTAAGCCCTGTACACTGCTGAGTGTATCCCCAAAAGCAGTAACAAAACATTAAATTGAAGATTTTAGTTATGTTTATGATGCTGGTGAAAATTTTAAAGAATAGAAGACTCATTCTTATATTTCTGTGCATTAGAAAGTATAGAAGCTGCTGTTATGATAAAAAAAAATAATCACATCACAACTGGTTGGTGAAGAACTGGACATAAGGTTAACGTTTATGGCAATGCCCCCCAACTATGGTATTTCTCACCATGGCATTTGATGAAGGAAATCAAATATCTTAATCCTAAATTATTGTTTTTTATACAAATAACCCTCCAAAATTTTTTTGTTTTTGTTTTTGGGCCACACCCAGCAGTACTCAAAGGTTACTCCTGGCTCAAAAATTACTACTGGCAGGCTTAGTGTACCATATGGTATAGAGGAGATCAAACCTAGGTCTCCTACTAGCTATATTATTGCTCCAGACTTCTCCGAATTTTTGAAGAGTTCATAATTTGGAAAATGATATTTTTTGGAATCAAAAATATTATTGCTCTTTATCATCTTAAAAAGGGTTATTTGATAATTGCAAATTAGAGGCATAATGCTTTCTCAAATATACTAGAGCATTATCTTGAAGCTCTACACAAAGATAATCCTTGAAATGTTATTCAATGTTTGAGAGATAGAAGAAAAATAAAATAAAAAATGACTGCCATGTTTTTTTCTGTTTGCAGTTTATTCTGTTTGCAGTTATTATTTTCTTTTCTGTGTTTTTCCTAAACATTTAGCTCAGATAAACTTCAAAGAGACAGAATTAATTTTGAACAAAGTGAAATGTAAGGCTTTATAAAGAGTAGCGCACATGCTGATCAGTAGTGGTATGGCGCCTGTGAATAGCCACTGCATTCCAGCCTGGGCAACATAGCAAGATCCTGTCTCTAAAAATAAAAATAATAATAATAATAATAATAATAATAATAATTAAAAGAGTAGCACAAAGGAAACCATTCCCACAAAGTCAAGATCTGTGCATGATCATCTGCACAGACTCAATCTGTTCTCAAAAGATATAAACCAAACCATAAAAAAGTAAAGGTACAATGACAATCTTGGTAGAAGTAGGTCAAGTCCTTGCCCTGGTGAAACCACACCTGCTGCATCCATTACTCACAGTTGCTGTGAGTAATGTCAATGGTCCTGCTTCACCACTCCTCTAGAGCTCTCTGCAGAGATTTCTATAAGGTCAAACTCCAGATATGCCAGTATTGGGGATGACATTACCAGGATAGTTTTAGACTTAGTGTAAGTATTCTCCAATTGAGTCCTTGTAATTCCAGAAGACCTGACAACTAAAAACAAAATCCACAAAAGCTGTAACATTAACAATATTGCTTAGAATTTCTGTGCATGACAACTCCATTTTTGTTTAATACTGTAATTCCATTAGGCACACAACAATTTAGATATCAATGTGTATTTGAAGCCACCTAATGTTCAAAAACAAATGAAGTAACAAAATGGTCAACTAGCAATATATCTTACTAAACCTTCTGCCTTCTTATTAAACCTTCTTATTGATCTTATTGGAGTTAAAATAATTTTCACAAATTTGCTTATTGCTGTACATTTTTTCTTTTGTTTCTTTTTAAATAAATTTTCTCTCAACTGAAAACAAATGTATTATAATCAGCTATGTCAACTATGTAATACATAGTCTTTAAATAAAATTTTAAATTATATTTAAAAGAGTAGGACACTGATGTAAGAAATGTAAGAATGTAAGAAAATGAATATTTTATATTATTGTTAAATACCAAAATATGAGTATAAGAAAATTTCTGATTTTTCTCTTTTATAGGAAGCACATTAACATAATTATGAAATACTAGCCCTGAAGAATGGTAGGGGCAGGTTAAATTTACTGTATGCAGAAGGTTCAGTTAGGACAGAGGCACTGAATTGTAAAAGCAAGGGATATTTGATGAATTAATAAGTCGTAGATGTGAGGACTGGAGCCATAGCACAGCAGGGAGGGCATTTCCCTTGCACACGGTTGACCTAAATTCAATCCTGGCATTCCATATAGTCCTCCAAGCACTGCCAGGAGTAACCCCTGAGTGCAAAGCCAAGAGTAACCCCTGAGCAATGCTGGGTGTAACCCAAAAACAAAACAACAAAAGTGGTAAATGTAGTTGAAGAGAATGAGAAAAAATAGATATCTGGGGGTGTGGAGAAGCAAACCTAGTGCTAGATCCTAGAACAACCTATAGACTACCAAAATAATTAGCATTTTAGTTTAAGAACAGATACATTTTTAAGTATTAAAATCTATGATGTAATATGGTCAAACTTGTTGGGTTTTTCAAAGATAATTCTACCTTCAATTTTGAAAATAAGTTGGAGGACAGCAAGAGTGAAAATACAGAAACTAATAAGATTGTTTCAATATTCTAAGTGAACAAAGCAACCCAAGATGAAATTAAATTCAAGAAGAAATTATGCTATCAAGAGGCAAAGTAAAGGCTCGAAAGATTGTACAGTGGGTACTTGCCCTGCCCAGCTTGCCCTACATCCAGCTGACCCGTTTGAACCGTGGTACTATATATGGTCCCACAAGCAATGCCAGGAGTAATTCTGGAGAACATATTTGGGAATAACCTCTGAGCATTGTCTGGTGTAGAACTCCTCAAAGGAAAAAAAAAAAGAAAGACAAATTATACACAAGAGATCTAGTACTGCGCCAAATAAACAACCTTTGACATTGAGGCTATGAGAACATGAGGAACTAGGGATTTAGAGATCTCCTTCATACGAATTTATTATCAGCTAAAGATACAGTTATGCACATAATTGTATTTGCTACAAGTGTTGATTTTGTCCATATTTGGTTTTAGTTAATGTATGAGAGAAACAGAAAGCCTGTTTAGAGTACAGGCAGGGGTGGGTTGGGAAAAAGGGAGATTTAGGACACTGGTGATAGGAATGTTGCATTGGTGATGGGGGTTGTTCTTTACATGACTGAAACCCAACCACAATCATGTTTGTAATCAAGGTGTTTAAATAAAATACTAAAAAAAAGTAGTTATCCTTTCTTTTAGACCTTTTTGCAGCATTTAAGCTGACAGCCTATGAGTTCACTTCCTCTTAAAGATATGGCCAAACATGATGGTCAGAAATTTCTTCCTTGCAAATCTTTCAAGTAGCCACACATCATTTTATTTTGTTTAAAAAAAAATTGAATGTGGTGTCATGATTGACAACAGTATTGTATTCATGTTCTAGTGGCACTACTCAAACTTCCATGATTCCCACCAATTCCCACCCCTTAACTCATTTCCATATGCTTGTTGGCAGTATCAACAGGTATTCCCCTAAGGGCTTCTGAGTGCTTGGAGTTAGACCTGGCGTTTCCAAGACTGCAGCACTGCATCTTTTTTATTTGTTTGCTTTTGGTTTTTGGGTCACACCCAGCAGTGCTCAGGGGCTACTCCTGGCTCTGCACTCAGAAATTGCTCCTGGCAGGCACCGGGGACCTTATGGGATGCCAGGATTTGAACCACCATTGTTCCTGGGTCAGCCGCTTGCAAGGCAAACATCCTACCTCTGTGCTATCTCTCTGGCCCCAGCACTGAATCTTTGAGTACTCACTAGCATCCTGGATCCAGGCTAAGTGAATATTGCTGGAGTGAACCTGGGAACCCCAAAACATTGCTTGGATGCCTCCCTAAGAAAAAAACATTGGGCCGGGGGGGTGGTGCTAAAGGTAAGGTGCCTGACTTGCCTGCGCTAGCCTTGGACGGACCGCGGTTCGATCCCCCGGTGTCCCATATGGTCCCCCAAGCCAGGAGCAACTTTTGAGCACATAGCCAGGAGTAACCCCTGAGCGTTACCGGGTGTGGCCCAAAAACCAAAAAAAAAAGAAAAAGAAAAAGAAAAAAACATTAAGGTAATAATACATTTTTCACCAATCAATCTTGTTTTTTCTAATCAAAACTTCTCAAACCATTGAGATTTCTAGTCACTTTAAAAGAAATGCATTCAAATATTTTATTTTAATAAACATGTATCTACCATTCTCTAAGAAGATTGATCCCAAAAGTTAATCTTTGATCCTTCATACACAGATGTTTTAAATTTTGTTGGAAAGAGTAAAATAAAGAGAAAAGAATTGGATAAGTGACAGTACTATTTAGAATAAAATTAGGACCTTCTACCTCAAATTGGTACAACAGCAATATGGGAGCCAAGCCTGCTGGTCAGGGTGCTGAGACCTAAAGTTTTCTATCTTGGCCAGCATGCTTGATATACTGCTCTTCTTGCTGCTTGTTCTCTGTCTCTAGGTGCCTCCTGTCAACAATACCAAAAAGCAGGAATTAAAGTGGCACTTTATTGGCCAGAGTTCCAGGACATGGTCTGAAGCAAGATAGAGAGTGTAAGAGTCCCTGATAGTTCTTTCCATCCCTCCTACCCATCACAATATACAAAGCAACTACACTTGGATTTTTCCAGACAAGTTTTATTTCTTCAAGTTTTCCTTTAACCTATGGGAGGAACAATATGTTACCATTTAGCAGCTAGTAGGAGCCAAAAGGGAACTGCTTTTTTTTCTACTCCCTCTAAATAACAAAATATATTGAAAAACATATTCATCAAAATAGATGATGGCATATGAGGGTCATGGTAGTTCAAAAAAAGAAATAATCCCTGTGAATCATGGATTAGAGATTAAAATGGAAGAACAATTTGGCTTTAAAAAGGAAAAAAAAAGAAAGTTGAACCAACTTTGACTGAGAGAAACTAATTCTAGCCCTGTCTGACTTCACCTAAAATGAATCAAGAGCTTTTAAGAAGAACAAAAATGTTATGTTTGAATTTAATAGAGACAGGTGAACTAAGCTGAGAAAAATAATAACTTTAGAACTGGGGAGGTGGCTGGAGTGGCAAAACATGTGCTTCTATGTATGGGGCCCTTAGTTCAATCTCTGGCACCAAGTGACACCCCCACACCCCAATATCATTGGACAAAAGATCTTTGTCTTTAGGATCACATCAACAACATCAACAACTAAATAACTTGACTTGTTTTAAAGCTAACAAACCTAATAACAATCCTAAGAGGAAGTAATGTTCTAAATTCTTGACATATGAAAATGTATGTTCATAGTGATAAACAACTATTATGCAATTTACTTCATACTCCCAGAGGTGATAGTGTTGGGTTCCAAACCCAGAGACTTGGCTGAAGAGCCTGTACTTTCAACACTCCAGCATATAGTGAGTTTGGTGGCTTATAACAGCAAACAAGAGGGGTATCAAAATGACCAAATGACCTTAATCAGATCCAGAAATAATGAACAGGGGCCAAAAAAAAAAATACTCTAAACAAGTTTCTATAGCCAGTCAAAGACAAAATAAAGGTCAAATTTCAAACACTAGAAATAAGGATAAACATTGAGAACAGTTTCTGAAAGACAATTCCTGTCTTAGGGGTTAAGATAAAAAGGTAGGGGTAGGGGATATGAGAAGAGCATCATAGTGCAAATAAACCAAATATAAGTCACCCTGACGTGGATTCCTGGTTGAAAGCTGATTGTACAGCTTGCATTTATGTGGCTACCTCGGTCCCTTTATAATATAAGTTATATTAAGAGAGAGTAGTCAATCAGTCTTTCTAAAAGGAAAATAAATGAAGTAACATTTGATAGTAAAGACTTGAAACTTCTATAGTCATAAAGTTCATACTTCATAGTCATAAAATTTCTATAAGGTCACTTTGAACCCCATCTTTTTTATCTCTTTCCTGAGAGTAAAGAACAATTAATAAAATTTATGAATGAAAAAAGACAACAACCTATGTCCAAGGACAGAACACAGAAATTCAGGATAAGTTATTAGGACTTAATAATTTAAACTTGAGACAGGAAAATGACAAATGGGTATATTAAGTATCTGCACATCACCAGGTGTATAGTTTTGGATTAAAGGAAGAAAAAAGGCAAGAAATGAAATAATTTAATCACACGCAAGAGAAGAAGGCATGTAAATTGGTATAAGAAAGATTTGAGAAGGCAGTTAAAATAGGAGTTTCCAGGAGAAATCTAAACTGTCAGGGATGATTTCTGGCAACATTAGAAGTTTCTTCCAACAGTACTAACCATTTAGAAAGGTGTTTTGTGGAACATTTAACAAAGCCTTGAAAAGATGATTCCTTTAGAACAGAGGTGAAGCATGTAATTTTCAATAGACTCATAGTTTCCCTTGAAAACATTCTTTCATCCATGATAAATATAGCTTTAAGCACTATCCTTACTGATTCCTGTAGCTGTAACACACTGAACTAGTTTTTATAAGAAGCTCATGAATCAACAGCCTCCATCTAAAAATTGGAACAATTTTTAAATATTAACTTAACAGAAAATAGATATATGTCTGAAATAAAAGTAGAAACAAGCCATTTTCTATTCTGTTATGCAGAATAATAAGCCCTTTCTTTCACCTTATATTTGAAATTCTCTAAATCTTTATAAGAAGCTGTCAGCTCAGTTTACTGTTCTTTTATTTTATTTATTAACCACAAGATTCAGACATTTTTTAGTGAATAGAGTAAAACCCAAACATACCTTTATAAAAATCCTTATAATTTTATGACTCAAATTGTCAATTTCTTTGCAGATAAGGACATTGAACAAGATATTCTATTCAATTAAATATATGACTCCCTGGGTCTTTTTTGAAATATTTTTGATGATAGTTTTTAAATATTTTATGTTTTTATTTTATATACAAACTTCCTCCACACTATCCAAAGCAGATTGTTCCTATGAAACCTTTCATCAGTTCAAACAATATTAGGTAAACAAGGCTAATGATGAAAAATAAAATTAGTGCTTTCAAAGAAGAAAAAAATAGTTATGTCAAGAAATACATACAACTTAAAATGATGCCAACATTTAGTAAAAAAAAAAAGTGTTGTGATACAATGCCTAACTAAAATAGAAAATAGAAATAATGTATTGCTGTATAATCTCACTTCACCATAAGTAGAAAGACAGCAAGTATACAAGAAGACATGAAGAATGTGTTAGGCTAGATTGTATATGGCTGAAATAGTGGAAAGTACAGAAAAGTGAGGTGTAGAAGAGGGAGGAACAGAGTTAGCTCTGTACAACTCATGGTCCTATGAATTCATTGGGTGAACAGGTCACTTACATCTAATTTTCATCTTTTTTAAGTTGTTTTGGGGTTCACACCGGCTGTCCTAAGGCGTTTCTCCTGGCTCTGCACTTAGGAATTACTCCTGTCAGTGCTTGGATGACAGAGGATGCCAGGGATCCAACCCAAGTCAACAGCCTGCAGAAGTGACTTTCCCACTGTGTTGTCTTTCAATGTTTAACTTTTTTCTACAATTATCTGTCTTTTTTTTTTTCAGGGCTGAGGTTTTTTCATGTACTGTGACTTATGTAAAACCTTAAAACAACAGCAAATTTGAAACTCAGCCTCATTCATTTTTCCTCAGGCAAATATTTACATGAACATGCTGACTTGCTGCAAATTAAATGCTGAAAGCTGGTTTCACTTTCCACCTTTTGTTGTCAATGTAAAAGTCCTCTTTGATTCTTTCCAGTTAATTAAAACAAGTACTAAGTTGAAAGGGGACACAAATGTTGTAGATATGTATGTATGTATGTATGTATATATATATATATATATGAAGTAAATTTATATATATATATATATATATAAGAAGTAAATTTAAGAATTTATATAATCGGGGGCCGGAGAGATAGCATGGAGATTAAGGTGTTTGCCTTTCATGCATTGGTTCAAATCCCAGCATCCCATATGGTCCCTCATGCCTGCCAGGAGCGAAATCTGAGCGTGGAGCCAGGAGTAACCCCTGAGCCCTGCTGGGTGTGACCCAAAAACCAAAAAAAATAAATAAATAAACAAAAAAACCCCAAAAATTTATATAATCTGAACCTTGGTTAGATATTAACCAATCATAATTTCTCTGTGAACATGGATAGTTGAATTTATTTTCTTGCCTTGGTTCTTGTTTGCATGAATAAGGACTTCTCTGGAATTTTTATAAATATTGCAAACTAAATTATTTCAAAGTTTTCTCTGATGGAAACATATTATAATCCCCATTTAGAATCTTCCTTCACATCCCTCACTCCTTTCCAGTCAATTTTTATCTGATGGGTCCTAATGTTTTGTTTCTATTTCATGATCCTACACCATAATCACACTCAATTGAGTCAGGGGAATGCATTTGACTCCAGAATTTGGAATTAAAAATATGAAAAATTTGGGGCCGAGAAGGTGGCGCTAGAGGTAAGGTGTCTGCCTTGCAAGCGCTAGCATTGGACGGATTGCGGTTCAATCCCCCGGTGTCCTATATGGTCCTCCCAAGCCAGGGGCGATTTCTGAGTGCATAGCCAGGAGTAACCCTGAGCGTCAAATGGGTGTGGCCCAAAAACCAAATATATATATATATATATGAAAAATTTTTATTTCTAAGTTGATTACGGTGGAACGTATGTTAGTAATTTTCAGCTTTTTTATATTTTCATCTGAACAGATCAAAGTAGAAAAAGTTCATCCACACAGAAATGTATAGAAAAAGAAATGAGAGAATCAACAGTTCTAAAGACAAGCCTACAGGAGAACAAAAATGTTCAAATCTTAATTCTCTTGTTGCTTCGACTCAGCTGTTTTCTGCCTTAGATTTTGTGAGTGACCTTGTATTCTTAACACAAAATTTTGTTGTTTGCATAAGATAAATAAAATGGCTAGCTACCTGTGCTAAATTTGTTTCTTTAGAACAAGAGCCATAACACAACAAGAAGTATAAGACTTTGTGACTAGCATTTCCCAGATTTACCAAATTGCCCCTAGTGTACTTAATTGCAACTCTCAGTGATATCTCCATTAAAGTATGTTCAGGGAAAAACAGAAAAACAGAAAAAGAAAGCAAAAGTCTTTTTTAAGTACTAGGTAACCTCATCTAGCTCATCTTCCATCTTATCCTCAATCTCTGAAGCAGAATAATTCAGAGCAAAGTAAATTGCAATGTTTCTCTGGAGTTTCTCAAGAACTGACAAGCTTGTCTCATATTCTATATTGTAACACATATCCTGGTAGATAGATACATGCTAAATTTCCTAAGAGCAAAGAAAGAAGGTGGACACTTGAGCTAATCTTAGCAGTTACCTCATCCATATCACTCCAACCTGATAGAGCAGAATTACAGGTTATTATAAAAACATCTTAAATGTGACTTCCTGACTAATCACCAGATCCCCTTCCTCTTCACCCTATCCCCACAGTACACACACATGCTTGCAGATTAAGGGATGTTTCCCTTTATCACAATGGCAGCATCTTATTTGCCAAGAAGTCCAAGCCCAGACTGAATTCCAAGCCCACAAAAGTCTTGGAGGCCTTTAAGGGTCTATAGTAAACCATTATCATTACAGACATAAATGGACAGAAGTCTAGACAGGTCAACCTGTTACTAGCGGGTCACTTCTGAATTGGCTGGAGCTGACATGGGAATTCAGAGCCACATGAACAAAAAAAAAGTTTGCATTGCCTTTTGCTTCTTAGTTCTCAGACACTCAGAGAATTTAGTCTCATCAGAAAAATCTAACCAGACTATATATTTACATTTTCTTTCTCTGAGGATTAACTGGAATCTAAAAAATTTACATATACTACACTACTCTTTTTAAGGCTTTGTCATATTTTATGTTCAAAATGAATTTGGCTCCTGAAAGTCTGCCTCTTTCCACCTCACCATTTGTTTTTTTCCAGTAATGACCATCTTCAGATGACTTGGCCTTTGCCAGATAACTCTGGCAAAACATCTATAATGTTTCTTTAAAACTTTAGCTTTAGCTTCAGGGGCCAGAGTGATAGGGTATTTACCTTGCATGAAGCTGACTTGTGTTTGATCCCTGGTACCCCGTATTGTCCTCCAAGTTCACTAGGAGTGATTCCTCAGCACATAGCCAGAAGTTAAGACCTGAACATTGCCAGTTTTGGTCCCAAAACTAAATAATAACAATAACAACAACAACAATCTGCCTTCAATGGCATAATATGAACTATTTCTCTCAGAGACCAGTAAGACAACTGGGTGAATTTTGAAAGACAATAGTGTTGGAAGCATTTAAGGATCTATAGTAAAACATACAGACATAAATGATTAGAAGTCCAGACAGGGAAACTTGGTACTAGGGGACCACTTTTGAATTGGGAATATTTAGCATCAGACAGTCAAAGGTTGTGCTATATATTTGTATTTTTACTGAACTGGTAAGTAAAAGATTTGTTTCTATAGCCAGGCTAAATAAGAATACCATAAAATGGGCTGGAGCAATAGCACAGTGGGTAGGGCATTTGCCTTGCATTCAGCTGATCTGGGTTAAATTTATGTCATCCCCTATAGTCCTCTGCCTGAGCTTGACAGGAGTGATTTCTGAGCACAGAGCCAGAAGTAAAGCCTGATCCCTGAGTACCATTAGGTGTGGTCCCCAAACCAAAAACAAACAGAAAAGAATCCTGGACTGAAAGTCCATATACATCCAATATCTAAATAAAAGGATACCAGGGGGCCTGAGCATTAGCACAGATAGGAGTTCACTTTCCTTGCACACAATCAACTAGGGTTCGATTCTCAACAGACAATATGGTCCCCTGAGCCCACCAGGAGTAGTTTCTGATATAAGAGTAACTCCTGAGTGCCATTGGGAGTGACTAAAGAAATGAAAAATGAAGAAAAGAAAGTAAACTAGTCCTACAGACATGCTGGATGTGGTAGAAAATACTGAACCTGGAATTTGGATTATTTGTTCAGATTTATTATTGTGTTACTAAATGTTCTGTTTGGAGACATAACTATATTTCAATTTTGTGTATTTTATGTCTGAAAAATTATTTACTATGAAATGTATAGCAGGGGCCGAAGAGGTGGTGCTAGAGGTAAGGTGTCTGCCTTGCAAGCGCTAGCCAAGGAAGGACTGCAGTTTGATCCCCCGGCATCCCATATGGTCCCCCCAAGCCAGGGGCAATTTCTGAGCACTTAGGCAGGAGTAACCCCTGAGCATCAAACGGGTGTGGCCCAAAACAAAAAAGAAAAACAAAACTGAAATGTATAGCACAAAATCTAGACAATGTATACATATAGATGTTATGAGTATAAATCATAATAGCTCTTGGTATTAGAATTAATATAAAATATATAAATAATGATGCCTGCTATGTTCAAGGAAATAATGCTCAAATCTAAAAATTCTTTCAGAAAACAATCTATAAACTTGATATCTTAGAGCTATAATTTTTTATAATTAAAATCGATAGTCCAATAAGCAGACAACCAGTATATTAGAAAGGGCAAATAGTGAGTTTCAAGACAGAGAAATGGTTCAGAATAAAATATAAAGACATAAAGCACAGGAGAGAAAGCAAGTGGCATAGAACATATGCTGAGAATCTCTTACATGTATTTTATTAGAATCCCAGGAAAAAAAGAAAAATAAGGGGAAGAGGCATTATTATCATTCTGGAGATATTTAATAAGAAATTTATTATATTATCCTATAGAAATATATACTAAAAGTTATTAATAAAAATTAAGGTAAAAAGTTATGGTGTGGGTAATCCTATATTCTGGCTATATTAAATTAAAAATTCTACTTCCCAATTGGTCTATCATTGTGTGTCCAGAGAAGACCAACTGTCTTTGTAATATTCTTTATCTTCTACTGCAATATTAATATTTAGCTCTGACTCTCTTTTCCATGATTATGTAGATTTCATCACATGATAAATCTACCTTCTAATCTTATCTGGACTTTAAAGAAAATCCAAAATTGTCTCAGACCTACTAATCCTTATGTATCTATCTCAACAACATTTTCTTTATTCCCACTTCATGATCATTATGCTAAAATTCTAAGTTCTGCCTTATCCCCCAGACCACAGTTATGCATTTCCCTAACCTTTATTCCCAAAATTTATAGTGGGGAGGAGTAGTGAAATGACTCTTTTCTGTCTTCAGAACTTGGACAAAACCCTCAACCACAATCTAAGTCTTTATCGTCTTTCTCTGGAAATTTTTGCCTACCTACAATTTAGAGAAACAGGTTTTATTCTCAATATTTTTACTTATACATAAATCACTAAAATTGTTATTCAAAAGACAATTGCTTGATTCACTGTTGGATGTTTTGTTCCATCGCTTCTTTGCAAAAGCAATATATGTCATGAATAAAACAGAGTAAAAGTGAGTGGAATTTAAAGTGACCAACTAAGTGAACAAGTTCACCTGGCATTCTATGCTGTATCAGAACCACTAAGCCAGGGGTGGCGAACAAGTTCAACACAAAGAGCCAAAATTTTAAACTGTGAGAGTCAGAGAGCCACACCACGCAATGACCTGCCAAAACAGACAAACACTCACGCAAAAGCATCTAATTTTAACAATAATATATTAAACACATATTGCATTTTGCCATTTTGAGTAAGGGTCAAAATTCTACAGTGATGGTGAGGGTGTGCTGCATCCTCCACACTAAGAACTAACGTTAGGCAAGATGTGACCTAACATGTGACACACAGGCCCCCCCTCGCTAGCCAGTGCAGTTGTTTCCAGGGATGGGAGACGGGAGGACGCAGCCCGGAGATCTCTCCTCAGAGGTCCCTCCCTCCTCAGAAGCAGCAGAACAAAATCCAAACTTGGCAAAGAGCAACAGTATACAAAAGAATGATAAGAGGCAAAGAGTCACATTCATTTTGGCCAGGCGCCGCATGTGGCTCGAAAGCAGCGTGTTCGCCATCCCTGCACTAAGCAGTGATTGAGGGTACCATAGGACTATATCACTTAATGAGAAAGCTTCAAAGTCTAAATTATAGACACCCTTTGTTTTGCTTGAAACAGTTTTTGAGCTTGAGAGCTATGGTAATGAAAACTATCCAAAGTTTTTAACAAGCAAGAGGCAGAAATAATTATGGTAGCAGTAAGAAACGGAAGCTGTACTAGCATATAGGAACAGGCAGTCTCTGCCAAAAACCTAACTTCAGTGGTGCTGGTAGTCACGGAAAAGAGCAGCCAGCACAACAAAGGCGGAGGAATGAGTCACTTAAGGCCTGGAGAAGCATAGTGCAAGAAGGGGGAGGGGCAGAGAAAAGCAGCCTCTCTGCTGTTGGTAAACATCCCCCAGAAGAGCCAAGTCACACCAGGAAACACCGGAATATTCACTTTTGGTTACACAGGTGGATTCCTGGGCCTGCCCAGAATATTACATCAAAATATCTGGAAGTCGTATTTAAGTGTCTGAAGCTAGTTCTTAAGTCTTTTTCCCCCCTTAGGTTTAGGGGTCACACCCACTGATGCTTAAGAGTTACTCCCAGGTCTGCAATTAGGAATTATACCTGGCACTGCTCTGAGAGCCATGTAAGATTGAAGGGTCAAACCCTTTAAGTGCCCTACCCACTGTTTTATCTCCTTGAGCAGTGTGCAAGGCAAGTGTCCTACCCATTGAACTATGCTGTTAAGTCATTTTTAAGAAGCCCCTTCATAGATTTGTATGTGTGAGAACCTGCCCTGGATCCTAACCTTTAGAATCTCCTTCAAGGCATTGTCTTCATAGGGTAAAGTGCCTGGGAGTCAAGGGGAACATGTCTAACAGGATTATAAGTCCAGCTAGTATACCTACAACCCCTGTTGAGACATGTTCCTGGATCCAAGACCCTGAATTCTCTGCCTACATAACATAAAGCCAAGACTGTCCCCTTGGTGGGTTGCAGTACATGGCATGCCAACACAAGAAACAAGGGCAGATGCTGGCTGGCAGAGAACTTGGATTGCAGACTGGGCTGACCACATGTTACTTGGACAAGAGCAAGAATAGGAAAAGAAAAGGAGCCATCTCTGTCTCCCTCCATCTCTTCTACTGTCCTAAGGATACCAGATGTTAGGAACCTTGACTGGTCTAGACCAGAGGCTTAATCATTATTTTTGTCTTTTAAGCACATAGGGTTTTGTTTATTTTAGTTTATTTTTGTTTTGTCTTGTTTTCTGTTGTTTGCAAGAAAGAGAGGAGGTGGGATGAGAGCTCTTAAGGTCAAAGATGCTAATTATAGAATAAATAGAATTTGACCAGAGTTTAACCTGGTGGTTACTTAGCACAATCTTTATTTCCCCACAACAAGTGAAGACTTAGAAAGTAAAACTTTAGCAACTAAGTAGAATATGAAAACTGTATTCATAGAGCTAATTCAAATGTAGGTAGTACCTGCTAAACATTTATTCTGTTCTCCATTGCCCTACATAGTATGAGGATCAATAAGATAGGATTAATATCCTGAAGTAGTCATTGTGTAATTCAAGTGGTAGACAAAGAATGCAAAAATAATAGCTGTGCAAAGGAGTATGTTATTTTAAGTACTGAAGTGAATGCTCTCGTTCTGCTAACTGCAATCCAAATTTAATGCATCTTCAACACAATCCTTTCTTCCATTCTCATATTACCACCTTCTAGAAGTCATGCACATATATACCCTCTTACTATGGACTAGTGCTATCAAGGTTCAGGAATAAGCAATGCAGTCAATGAATAAGACTCTATATGTCAACACTGAATCAATCTTGTGTTAAGGATTTTTGTTTTTGCTTTGTTTTTCTTTCCTGTGATTCAAAATGTTTTTCTTTCTTTCAGAGATGATCCATCTGCAGAAACCACTGAGTCACCCATGACAAACTGCATTTGATGGCTTTTGAGAGCTTAGTGTCATGATTATTTCTTCTAAGTAGAATATTGAGCAATAAAACTTGGAAGGCATTCAATTATTCACACAGTTGTTAAAGTTAGACATTTGTTTGCCCTGAACATACCAGAGCTCCAGTCTAAAGCATCTGAGTCAGTAGAGACAATTACCCTGGAGCAGTATTTGTTTCACTCTGTTGTCAATGAAGTTGTGCCTGGAAGAATAAAGAGAAGCAGAGGCAGGAAGACTTGACCAAAGAGTCAGCTGGGAAATTCCAGCTGCCCTCCTGCCCTACTTATAAGGGAACAGAAGTGATTCAGTGTTAAGAAGAAAACAGATGTTCACTTGGCTAACACAATCCTATGCAAAATGTAATGTTTCAACAGGACTCTTATTTCCTCTTCTGTGGAAAAATCGAAAAGACAGGTTTTTGTGTTTGGACACCTGGACAGCGTTTTCGGCAATGGTATAAAAATACCCATCAGTTTATTTTGTAAATGCAGTTTCTTTTTCTTTTCATGAAAATTGTATATTTTATTTCTAAATACAGTACATCCTAATATTGCCCCTTGTAAGTAATATCTTGAGTGCTTGTTACTTCCTTACAGACCTGGGAGAACACAGTTTCTTATGTCTTTAAAGACAACTTTCTTCTGGAACAAAAGAAGACTAATTAACTAAGAGAAATCTCCACAAACCTGTTTTTGTTTGTGTTTTTGTTTATTAAAGACTTTCTTCAGGGCAGGGCAGCCTGGCTGGAATAAAGCCTAGCTTCATTTTCTCTCTTTTCTATTATAACACTTTGATTTGCCAAGTTATTTGTAATATGGTTATTTCAGGTATTAAATGTTCAAACACCAAACCCACCAATACTGTGACTTTCTCTTCACCCGTGTCCCCAACTTCCCACCCACCACAATATCCTGACTCCATGCAGGCACAAATTTACTTAATAATGTTTGTTAAAACACAAAGGCAAATGGAATAGTAAATTTCCATCAACCAGGGTCAATCTGAAGTGATTTTTATATTGCTCCATGATGTTAGTAAAGTCAGTGTCTAAGGATTTACTTGGGTGTGATTGGTGCTAGTTGAGGCTTTTCTGAACTTGGGAGATCTCTATGTAACTTTCCTAACAGATTTCCTGTGATACTACTAACAACCCTATTATAAATTTTGGTTTGTTTGTTTGGGGGCCACACCCAGTGACGCTCAGAGATTACTCCTGGCTATGGGCTCAGAAATTGCCCCTGGCTTGGGGAACCAAGGATGCCAGGGATCGAACACAGTCCGTCCTAGGTTAGCCACCTGCAAGGCAAATGCCTTACCACTTGTGCCACCGTTCCAGGCTCCTATTATAAAATATTGAGGTGTTTCATGACCACATGCAGCCATTTCCAGAATTTATAGATCTAAAATAAATTTTGTGATTAGAAGTATGATAAGGTTGGGCCAGAAAGATAACATAGAGGTAAAGTTTTTGCCTTGCTTGCAGAAGGACAGTGGTTCGAATGCCGGCATTCCATATGGTCCCCCAAGCCTGCCAGGAGTGATTTCTGAGCATAGAGCCAGGAGTGAACCCTGAGCACTGCCGCGTGTGACCTAAAAACAAAAACAAAAACAAAAAAAAAAGGGGGTGGGAGAGTATGATGTATGATAAGGTTAAGTTGCAGAGCTGGGTCTTTTCTGTTGGAGAGTTAGGATGTGGTGCTAGGCTGCTGTAGTTCATGCAGAAAGAGGAATCTTCCCTTTTCCTTTCTGAGAAAGCCACAGAGGCATCAGACCACACCAGACTACTTGGGAAGTATTGGTAGCCATTATTTTCTTTTGGAGATTGGTTGAAGAGCCAGGCCAGTTTTCTGCCAGGGTGATGGCGGCTACCTGATTTTCGAGTAAGGCAGGGAGGGGTTGTCAGGCCAATCTGAAAAAAAATTCCTGGAGTTTTCAGACCTAGAGCCTGATTTCACCTGAAAAGATTTAGCTACTGATATTATTAAAAAAAAAAAGTGGAGTTGGGACAGTTTACTGCTGTAGTTCATGCAGAAAAGGGAATATGTTCCCCCTCCTGAGAATGCTACTGATGTATCAGCATGGACTGGGATACCTGGAAAGGATAGTCAACGATTATTTTCTTTGGGAACTTGGTGGAGGTGTTGGGCCATTTTTCTGCTGGGAAGATGGCACCTATAGCCAGGGGCTGGTGTTTTCCTATAGTGTGGTGGGTGTAGGGGATCTTAACCTAATACAATTTAAAAAGTAAGTCCCAGAATTTTCTTGAGTCTTACAGAAATTTCTTTAATATTATCTCACCTGAGAGAATTTAGTTACTCATATTATTTGCACAATTCTGACACTTACTGGGTAGTTGTGTGCCAACTTAGAAAGTCATGGAATTTTTAGAAAAACTTGTCAATTAGTAAATACTCCTACATCTACCTGTATGAGTCCAGAGACCTGGGTTATAATCTTGATTCTGTACTAAATAATAATGTACCTTGTTTATTTTGTCCAAATTATCAGCAGTTTTAACTCCTTGGGATTCCCCACTTTATTATTTCATGATTCGGGACTTGAAATACATTGAAAATACATAATACCTACTTTGTCTATTTTTATCTCCCATAAGATTAATTCTTACAAGAAAAATCAAATATACTATAATTTTTTCTCTGGGGCAGGGAACTCTTTAAGTGGAACTTGAACTTGGGCATCCTTTTGATAAAATGATGTCAACAAAGCAGATGATTCTCTACCACATAAGTGGTGCTTACTAGGACCTAGGACCCTGCAGTGCTAAAGACCACACATGCTACCCTGATAGTACTTAAAGGTCTTTATGGTATTCTTGGGGAGCCCATGTGGTACCAGAAGTCAAACTCAGGTCAGCCATATATTATCTTACCCACCCTGGGGTATATTTTTCTATTATACTTTTACTGTAGGGGTTATAAGCGATATCACTCATAATACTAAATCAAAATAAACAGTAAGTTATAATAAAACTAAAACAACCTTTTTACTTCATCAGGTCTTTGCAGCCATCAAGTAGGTCAGAACTTCATTAGCGCCTCATGTTTTCACTTTATACAGATGTGAAATAGACTAAATATTTGTGCCCTTCCAAATTGATAGGTTGATAGTGTTATAGTATTAAGAAATGTCATGTGCTAAGCACATGAGAATAGAAGAATCCTTAAATACAGCATTAAATGTCATTATAAAAAGCCCACCAAGAACTCTTATTTCTTCTTCCATAAAAGGTTACAATGAAAAGATGGCTCACTAGGAACCACATGGCAGGATATCACAGGACAGGGTATAAAATATCTTGATATTCAATCTCTAGTCTCCGGAACTAAAAAATAATTTTTTTACTTGCAAGCTAGTATATCTCTGACATTTGGTTATTTCAGACTGAACAAAGAAAAAATAGTGTTACCATTAATAGTTATAAATGCAAATAAATTTATATAATAAACTTTGACCAAGCACTTTCTACATACCAGAAATTTTGTGCCCAAAGTTTTAAAAGACTTTATCATGCTTTCCTGTGGTTTATAGGAAGTGAAAAAGATCAAGATAATATTATCAAGATAATACTATTTATTCTGACATTTTTTACTATTATTAAAAGTTTAAAGCTAAATAAAATAAATTGTCATAGCTATTTTTATTTCTGTTTTCAAGAAATATGAATCTTTTTTAAATGCCCTGCCCCAAATCTGAAGAAAAAATAACCAAGATCACCCAAAAAATTCAGCTGATTTTAGTGCTAGGTGAAGAAATAAAAGATGCTTATAGTCTATTAACTCTTGGGATCAAGTCTAGAGGCAAGTATTTAATGGGGTCTCCTGCTATGATGAGAAAAAATGGATGATATAACTTCACTCTAAAGTGTAATAGAAAACTGACCTTGGGCTATGAAAAATGTATTCTGTAGCCTGTGACTGCAAAGCCCGCTACTCAACCTTCTTAGGTCACGCTTCAATAGAACTACACTTCCCACTCTGAGCCCTTTCATAGAACATTTTGATTCATGTCTCTTCGTTTTCTTATTGTGTTTTCAGCCTGGAATAAAAAACCCTGCATTACTCCCACCTTCCCTCTCTTCTTCCATCTATCCTTTTCACAGGCAGCTGTTTGGCATTCAAGATTTCATTCTACTCCATTTCCTGTTCAAAGTCTTGCCTCACTTTTCTCCCCCAAAAGTTCTAGTCTTGGTGAGGTGAATTCTAGCCCTCTCCAACCTATTGGCACCATGAAGGCCCTTATCACGGTTTATCCAACACTTCTAGGCAAAGCCAAATTCAAACAAACCCTAAGGGAATGACTGCATAACTGAGGCTACCAAGGAATTTGGGGGAGTTGGTTGCAAACTAGAAGAGAATCAATGGATTGGTAGAGCTATGTTGCCACTTTGGTGGTCTTGGTGTGATGATATTATGACATTATATAACATTGACAACATATACAGGTTTGTACAGCACAATTCCTCAATTTTTGTTTGTTTGTTTTGGTTTTTGGGCTACACCCAGTGATGTTGAGTTTACTCCTGGCTATGTGCTCAGAAATCACTCCTGGCTCGGGGGACCATATAGGACTCTGAGGATCAAATCTAGGTCTGTTCTGGGTCAGCCATGTGCAAGGCAAATGCTCTACCACTGTGCCATTGCTCTGGCCCCTCAACCTTTTTTATAGAAAAAAAAAACATAAAAATTTTCTTCTTCCACTAGTGTAATGATTCTTTTTTCTTTTTTTTTCATTTTTTAATAATGTCTTTATTTAGGGGTCCTCAGTGTAATGATTCTTAACTGAAGAATAATTTATCCTTCAGAAGAATTTGGCTGTTTCTCAAGAAATTTTTTAACTGCGATAACAGTGGAGTGGGGTGAAGGTAGGAAGTTGTCCCTGGCATCTCGTGGGTAGAAACCAGGAATGCTGCTGAATGTCCTAAAATGCACAGCAAAGATTATCTGGCCCCAAGTGTTAATAGTATTGAGAATGAAAAACTGCTTGACCATTCATTTCTTTAAAACAAATTATCAGGCCAGAAAGATGATACAAAGGTTAAAGCACCTGTCAAACAAATAGCTGAGGTTGTGACCCTAGTTCAAATCTCAGTAACTAATCCTACAGTCCCCACCCCTGTCCTAAACTTACAGGTATGAGCACAGTCAGGTGTGTCTCTTCCAAAACAAAAACAGATATGAAACCTTATTCATATCTTTTCTAACTCCTACAGTGCAGTAACAAATGCTATGTAGAAGCCAGTGTTTTTAGATAAATTTAATTTGAAATTTGAATTTTAAAATCTTACTATAATTTTACAAAATAACCAATAATAATTTGAGTGTGTGATATGAGTCAAATGCAAGTCAATAGTCATTACTGTATTTTCTAGCATATAAGACAACCCCCTACTTTTTCTGTGAAAGTATAGGGTTTGGGCTATATTTCCATATAAGACTACCTCTCCTTTAATGCACACCAAATGGAAATTAAATAATGTAAGAAAAATTGTTAACAGTATATGTTTAGTAAAGCTAGACTTTGGAGTGATAACAATCACTTTACATTTGTTATTTGTAGTGAGTGACTGTACTTTTTTAATTGTGATCTACATTGAGAGCAGGAAGAGGGGGCTCCTTCAAGAGCAGCTGGCTTGGGTGCAGTGCTTTATAGGACAGCTAGAGGAGGCAGAGTGCCTCCTCTGTGTCCCATAAAAGCTGAACAAAGGACTGAGCACCGGAAAGCCACATACCAGGCGGCTGGATGAGATGCAGAGCTCAGTAACTCAGCTCCTCTGTGTGCCCTGAAAGATGAATCAGGACAAGTAGAGGACTGAGTGATGACGCCTGCCAGCTGGATGGGATGGATGCAGCGGTAGGAGGGGGACAGATCACTAGTCCCTGAAGCTGGAGTAAATTTTAGCATTCCGTATACTAGCATATAAGATGACCCCAACTTTTAAGTAGTTTTTCATGGGTTAAAAAGTCATGTTGTACAGCAGAAAATATGGTAGATTATACCTGTTAATATTTCCCTGGAATTTTCTTATATTTCCCTTTTCTTTATTATATCTCAAAAATATGTTCTCATCCCTCTTGACAGTAATATTTGAATTCCATTCTAAAGTAGGAATATGAACCTACAATAAATTGTCCACATTTGTTTATCTCAGGCATTTGTTCAATTTTAAGTTACTCCTGAGCACTACACACACCAGTATCACTCCTGGTGAGAACTTGGTGAACTGTATTGGGTGCTAGGACGAACCTGGGTGGGCAACATTCTGAATAACTTTCTAACCCCTGTTCAATTTAATTTTAATATTTAAATATATTGATTGCAAGGCACATTGATATAAACTGCGAGAAAATTCAGTTAATAATGACCTGGCCTATGTAGAAGTGTGCAAGTTAAGTGGAATAATTTCTTCTTTTCTAGTTTTATTCAATAAATTCATTTCCTTTGATATAACATTAATTTTTATATATTTTTATTTTGATCATAGTGGCTTACATATTGTTGACAATAATATTTTAGGTACATATTTACATAAAATCAGGGGGGATTCCCATCACCAATTTGTCCTCCCTACACCTCTGTTTTTGTCCTACCTCCCATATCCTCTTCCCTCACTCCCAGGGCTGCTAGAATATGTGGTCCCCTCAGTACCTAGCCTACTACTTGGTAGTCTTGTACCTGTTTGGTCCTGGTGCCTCCCTTATTTCCCCCTCTAACTGGGAGGCAGGACTAGCTAGTTCAAGTTACGTGGTTTTGTTTGAAGAAGAGAAAAGTAATAAACTGGGGTAAAAGTCTAATACGCCAAAAATAAGCGGAATTCTTCTAGAGGCTCTCATCATTGGTTAGAGAGACGAAGGAGAAAAAGAAGGTGAAACACTCCACCAGTACAAAAAGAAGTGTCAAATATCCAGTGAGGACTCCAACAATAACGATAGGCACCACAAAAAAAAAAAAAAAAAAACGCCATAGTCTTGAGATAAGAAACATGGGAGAGCACATAAAGAAAGAAAAGAAAAGAAGAGAAAAAACGTAAATATAAAGTATAAATGGGGCAACAACTTCAATAACCACACCAAAACAAAGAAATCGAATAAAAATAGATAGGTAAATAAAAATAATAATAATAATTGAATCAAATAATATATAAAAAATAAACAATGTTTTGTGCTTTTTGCTTTTTTTTCCCCTCCTGCCATGGCACAGTAAATATTGGGTTCATTCGAAAAGGAATTCACTTGGCCTAAGAGATGTGGGGTTTCTCCGCCCTTGGAGTATATTGTCATGGGATCAACTATAGACTCTGTTCAGGATCATTTACTCTTCTGGTGGTGCTTTTGTGGTGTTTGGAAGACTTCTGCTCCATCCTGGGTGATACAATCAGACCTCTGTATCTAGAGATCTCAGTATCTGCATAGTTCCAGGGGTGGGACTTATGATTAAGTCAGTCTTTGTGGTTCTAGAAGTTCTGTTCCCTCAGTGACATTTTAATCCATCTTATGTGGTTGGTGGTCTTGGACTTTGCACTAAACCTAGGATGGCACCTAGGATAGCGTCTTTCTTTGTGTTTCCAGAAGCCCCATACCGTTACAATTGTCTCTGCCAGACCTTTGGAACTGGGGATTATGGTTGTTGTGCAGGTCATAGTTCAAACCCTAGACTATGGCTTTTTTATTGGTCCCAAGATATATACAGTCTGGTCATGGTTCTAGCAGCCAGTCATCTGTAAATCGTGATCTTGGCTTTTGGATCTACCAAAGGGTGACAAGTCTTCTGATTTTGTCTTATCGATGGCTGGTAAGGTAGGATAACCTGCTCTTAGGTCAAGTTGTTCCCATTTTCCTCGTTGTATAACAATTGTTTTTATAGTAGAGGAAGCCTTTCTTTAAGGTTTGTGTTTGTGATTCTTAAAGTGTCTTTAACTACTGCACACATGTATGATCTTGTTACTCAAGATCACCACAGCAGTACATGCCACCCTTTATGCAAGTTTGATTTCTGCTTTAGCTAAATAAAACCTTGTCCAAAGAAAAAAATGTACATCCTTCATTGGTTAAAACAATAATAACTGAGGTTATCAATGAAAACAATTTCAGAGAAACATTCTTATCAATTCCTGTATTCAAGGAAGAACTTATTTTCAAAGGTAAGGTGAATGTCATATCCACTTCATTATATCCAGGGAACTTGGAGAATAATTACTTGTGTAAAGTGTAGCAAAACTAAATATCATTTCTGATTATCTTTATTTATAATTAGAATTAAAATTATATATGTATTAATGTATTCAACACAGGGCACCAGTATCTAGAATAAACAATATAACAGGCAAAGTACATTTCAAATGTGTCAGTTTCTACTTTGATGAAAGCTTTAAGTTATTTAATTCAATTTCTTCCATTTGATTATTCATGCATTATTTTTTCTACTCAACCTATGGACAATTTTCAATCAACTTTAATGGCCATTGTCTGTGTTATTTTATAATTTTTAGGGGGTGGTTTGGGTCACACCCGACATCTTAGGGGTTACTCCTGGCTCTATGGTCAGAAATCACTTCTGAAAGGCTCCGGGGACCATATGAGATGCCGGGATTTAAACCACCGACCTTCTGCATGATAGACAAACAAACGCCTTACCTCCATGCTATCTCTCCGGCCCCTCATTTTATAATTTTTATTTTGATCTCCAGAAACTAGTTTTGTCTCCATCTCTTATCTGCATGTCTTCGATCATTTCTAAAAGTTTAACAAAAAGTTAACCATTTTTATGCATTATAAATCTTCTAACATCAGTTTAAGTCTAAGATAATTGCTAAAATTGTATATGTATATATAAAGCACAATATGAACTTTAAAAGTTTACATGTTTGGACCAGGAGATAATACAGCAATTATGCAACTTGCATAATAGCACCTTGCACCCAACCTATGTTTGATACCAGTACTATATGGTTCACCATGCATCATTGCTCTGTGCAGCCCTGTAGGACTTTTAACCTCATTATGTGTTTCCCTGAAGATTCCCAGCATTGGTAAGATGTCCCAAGTAATACCAAGTAATTGCAGAGCCCCAGCAGCACCACATTCTGCATTGAATTGGTGGGAAAATTGGTATATAAACACTGGAGGGGAACATGGGTATAATGACCATCACTTGGGATATTTCCTCCCCAAAAATAGTTGATATGTTTCATGCTTGTGTTATAGTTATCTCATGCATAATGGTAAGTCAATTAAGTAAATATAAAATCATGTATTTTTGTATGTACTCCTTATATCTGTTGTTTTATAGTTAGTCATTAGAAACATGTTGGTGTGAATTCCAAGGGTAACTAGACAGTTATTTCTATTTATTTGTGGATCCACTCAGTGCCTATTAAATATTTGGATGAATGAGGAAAATAAATAAAAAGCACTTTCTTTAGAAAAGAATGTCACAGTAAACTCAGATGCAGAGGTTTTATTCTACAATAAAAAGTGCTAAACCCTTCACTTTCCAAATAGTCCTCATTGTCCTTAAAAATCCTCAAATGTATATTTATCATCACATCATAAAATTCCAAAGATGTTTTCAAAATACGAATGTTAAATAAGTCTAGTTTAAGCAAGCAAATCATTATTGTAAGAACTACTATGTTTTTTCTAAATATTTATTGGAGACTCACTATATGCAGCAGCATAGCACAACTGTAATTAATTTGAAGCCTTGCTATTTTCACAATTGTTATTTTTTTCACAATCTTTATATTTGGGTGTCTCTGATTATTGGAGTCATTTATTTTATATGGTTACTCTAAGATCAAAAGGACACTCCAGTAAAAACAGTTATTTCCTAGGAGTAAAGCATAAAATCTTTGATGGTGTATTAGTAGTACATTATATGCACATGTCCCATTAAACAGAGATATCCTTGGGAAGGAGATAACTTGTTGTTTTTCAGCCAACATTTAAACCAAAAATATTTTTTTGGTTTTTGGGTCACACCTGGCAGCACTCTAAACCAAAAATTTTAAATATCTGGAACTTTTTGGGAGTATGGTCTCGCAGCATGAGAAATAGTGCCCAAATACTTTAGAACAGGCTGGTTTGGGCTGGTTTGAACTAGAAGCTCATCAAATAGAAATGCCTGAGCACAACAGTTTTACTAAAATTGTAAAGGTGAATTAATTTGTTTTTCCTTGGGTCTCAAAATCAGAACTGTTCAAATACTGATCTATCCTCTGCTTTGGAGTATTTATCAGACAGTGTATTACCAATCACTATCCATTATAATATATAAAAGCAATAAAAAATACCAGTATATGTCACTTGAATCATCACCACCATCATTCATTTTTATATTTGGGGTATACCTACTGGGGACTATCCTTAGCTCAATGTTCTGGGATAAATGCTAGTGAGGCTTAATTGGTTATGGGATACTTGGAATCAGGTCTATGATGCCAATAAAAAAAACTTGCGCTCCAGTACTTTGACTCATCCACCCAAGCCAACCATCATCATCTTTTAACTAGAATTCTTAGATTATGAGAATAATTCATAACAAATATTAATTTTCTTCCTCATGATAAACCTAGATAGGATACATGCAAGAAAATGTAAGGTTTACACATATAAATTACATATATATGTATATATCAAGTAGGTATCTCCTATTATCTACTATTAGTAAAAGGTTTGTGTTAAGAACTTAATTTAGAATGCAGCAGAACAAAGAAAAAGGGAACCTTAAGCAGGAATACCAAGTATATTATTGTTTGGCCCAATGTAGGGTGTGAGTAGAGAAACCTCACTTACCTAACAAGTTATTCCAGTATTCCCAGCTCAAGGACTCACTACTTTGTTCAGGAACATTGGAGTTCTATGACTTCATTTTAGTTGGCTGTCATTAAAATGGAAAATTCAGACTTTGCTGCTATCTAGACCCAGTGCAGACTACTCTGAGGCAGAACAGCAACTCCATGACTGCAACACAGAATCTATACCAATAATATCATCTAATGGATTTTGTCCATATATCCCATCATCGTAGACCTTGTGAAGGTTTCACCTAAACCCAGAGCACTGAGAGCACTGAAAAGAGCAATAAATGAATTCAGCTAGAACAATAGTCCAGAAAGATCTTCAATTATTTCAGATGTTTCTAAATTGCCTAAATTTCTTAGGATTACAATTTTCTCTATGTTAAATGATCTAAAACAATCATTTAAACAGAGGATCAGTAAACTGAAAGGAAGTTTAATGGAAAAAATGAAAGAACTTATTCAAGGAGAAATGAAGCAGCTAACAGGATGCAGTATCTGGTCTTAGCAGCTGAAATAAAGAAGCCAAAACTTAAATCAGTGAACTCAGACAAAGCACATGAAAACATCATTAAAGAAGAGATAATAGAGAAAAAGGGGGGGGGATGAAGAAACTCAGAGATATTTCAAACAATATCAGGAAGAACAGTTCCAGAATCATAGGAATTTCCAAGAGTGGGATATAAAAGGTCAAAAGGGGATAGACATATTTAACTATAACAAATCCTGAGCACTTGAATACAAAACTGAATACCAAGCAGTATATGGGGGGAGTAAGAAGAGAGTTCAGACTTGAAGAGATGTGTAGACAGTGGTAGAGGATTGAGGACACCTTGGTGCTGGTGGGGTGTAATAATTCTGCACATTGATATAGTATCTAAACTGCACAAATGAGTTTACCTTGCAAGGGGAATAAGTGGGAAGGGTTCTTGAGACATGGGTGAAGCCAGCGAACATACTGATGTCATGTTTAGTGTTGAAAATAATGTATGAACAAAGAGATAAGAGTAATAAAAATAGCAAGTATTTATTCCGCCAGTGTTCTTCCCCTTTTCTCTCATTTATTACACTCAATCTGATACATTATGATTCCATTCACATCAAGAATATTGAATGATTTTATCTTTTATTATAGCTGCATTGTTTTCATTGTATATGTATACTGTGTTGATCCAGTTGACCAGCGATGGCCATCTTCCATCCTCTGGGTGTATCCAGGACCAAGAATGTTCCCCCCAGCTGATGACCTGAAAAGAACAGGTCTCAGGCTGATGACTAAAGACACTTTATTCCAATCTAAAAGTACTTACATAAGGCCAAAGAAACCCATATACATACAGGGTGACAGGGTGACAGTAATATAAAAGATGTAAAAGAAGATCATCCTGGGGACATGAGGTGCCAGGAAGAAGTTTAACATAACGTTGGGGGTTAGAAATCTCTAGGGAGCATCATAATGGGTGATAATAATGGCTGCAAGTCAATAGGCATCTCATTAACCTGAGCCCTCTGTGAGAGAGGAGGAACATCCTGGAGTCAAGTCTGAGAGCAACCAGAAATCATGGGTAGACTGAGCTCCTCTTTGTGCTGTCTTCCCCATCTCTGTATCTATGTCACCTAAGTTTTCTCTCTTCAATAAAAAGAATACCCAGAACAGTTGCTCTGGGATTCCCCCAGGACAGTTTCTCTTCAGGATTCGTCTGCCAGGTCACTTATTAAGAGCATTAAAAGGGTTCCAACAGTATACCAAAACTTCTTGATCCATTTTTCTGTGGCTATACATTTGGCTATTGTAATAAGTACTGCAATAGAAATGGTGTGAAATGTCTTCTAAATTTTTTATATATTTTATTGAGACCCATGTGAATTACAAGTCTTTCACAGGTATATTTAAGGTACATAGTGAGAGTGAATCCTAGGACTATTCCCACCACCAGTGTTGACCTCCCTCCCCTATGTTCCCAGCATGCATCCCATATCTCCAGCATGCATCCCATACCACCTCCCTGGACTGCTAGTGTAACAGGTACCATTTGTGTATAGCTTGTTGTAGTTTGGACCTCTTGATTCTATTGACATTTACTTTTATTTGAGTATTTAAGTTTGACCATCTTTTATTTCCACTCAATGCTCCTGAGACCAATTGGCTCCTGGTTCCCATCCACTTTTTTTTCTGTTTGTAGGAAAAGAGAAATATGAGGCAGAATAAGATGATTTATGTTGTATGGTTCATTAAAAAAAATAGTGGGCAAGAGCCCCTGTCTAGAAGCTATAATATAAATTAAACTAAAAGAAGTTTAAAAAAAAGTAAAAAAGAAAAAGAAAAGAGAAAGGAGCTGTAGAGATAGCATGGAGATAGGGTGTTTGCCTTGCATGCAGAAGGATGGTGGTTAAAATCCCAGCAACCCATATGGTCCCCTGAGCCTGCCAGGAGCAATTCCTCAGGGTAGAGCCAAGAGTAATCCCTGAGCACTGCTGGGTGTGACCAAAAAATAAAAAAAAAATGCATAAACAAAAAAAAAGAAAGAAAGAGAAAAAGAAAAAAAGAAAAAATAATAAAATAAATAAAAATTCTTAAAAAATGGGGGAGCAGATGTGGCAAGGTTTTTTTTTTGGCATAAGAGCAGTACATCTTGGGGAAATTATAAAGGAAATTCTTTTGGCCTAGGAGATACAGGGTGCCTCTACCTTTGAAGAATACTGTCATGAGACCAAGTACAGGCTCTTGGACATGGTAGTTGTCAGACACCAAGGTCTTTGTGGTGCCAGGAAACATTCTACTCAGTTGCACTTGTCAAAGTCAGTCATCTGTAATTTGAGACCTTGGTTTTTGTACAGATCCTAGGACAAAGCCTAGGATAGAGTCTTTCTTTATGGCCCCAGGAAAAGTTCTGCTAAGTCATGGTTTGTTGACTCAGTCTTCTGTAATTAGTGATCTTGATTTTTTACAGATCCTAGAAAGGATGGTCTTCTGATTTCATCTCACTGTTAGGTGATGAGGTAGGGCAATCTGCCCTTAGATCAAGATTGTTGCTGTTTCCTCATTATCATGGTGTTATATGAACCTATCCTGGCTCAAGTTGGTACCAGAGCAGTATTAGGGCCTCTCCACAGGGTGGGGCTGGGGATTTGATTCCTGATGCTGATGCAGGAAACTATGCCAGTTCTAAGGTTGAGATTTGGGGTTCGGGGTTGGAGGGCTATGTCTGATCACTTGAGGTCTTAGTGAAATCCTCATAACAAATATTCATGGTGTAAGGTGCTTTTGTATCATAAAATTTATTATTCTTATCATTATTAAATAAGAACTTGGTTCTATACATAAGATTTCCCCATTCCGTGTGTCTATGCAAAAATTAATGATGCCATATTATAGCATTGATGCTTTTGGGGGGTAAAATGACAAGCTATACAATTTCTGGTCTGGTTTTACCTGGGCTCTTATCCTAAGCAAGACTTTTCTACTAGAATTTCTTACTAAGCAGAAACAAAACAAGCTAAAAAAAAAAAAAGAGTAGAGGGGATGGAGGAGGCTACCTCAACATATGAAAATAAACATACTAAGAGTTATAAACATTAAGGAAATAAACATACAAAGAAAATACTGATATCCCCATTAAGCCTTTTGAGATAGTCTGAGGGGAAATAAGATCCAGGGCACATTTTCATTCTGCACCATGGTCTTAAAGAGTATTAGAAATAGTTTGTAGCAGTAAGAGAACAGGCAGTATCCTTGAGCTGGGGATCCCTCTGAAGCTGAATCTGGTAGCAAGCAACAGTCCACAGGTGGACAAAAAAGGGCCACATAAAATGAAACAGCAGGAGTGGTGGTTGCAGCTTCTTGTGAGAAGGGTGAGAGATGGAGGGCTAAGCTGGCATGCTTAGCTTTGGGAGCTAGATGGCAGTTTACTGGGGCTGGGGGGACAGTCTTGGTTCCTGAGGATTTAAGAACTGAGGATAAAGAGGTTTAACTTGGGAAAGATCATGGATCAGGATGGAGAAGAGTGAGAGGATAGAATGAGTTTTGTAAGGGGATGAACTGCGGAAAGGAGAAAATATATGAGGTGCTATTAGTTTATAGGCATAGATTATTTATGATTAGACAAACATAAAGGAGTCCACTGCATATACACTTATACCCACATATAGACAGTCATTAAATATTTATTTAAAGGTTGTAGTTGGAGACCTGACCCTTATGGGATGGGTCAAAATGTTTAAAAATAAATAAATAAATTTAAAATTTTTAAAAAGTTTCAAAAATGGGGCTGGCACATCGGAGGGGAAAGGTTTTCCCAATTTCTAGGCACTTCATTAATGGCAGTGATGAACTTCACTAAATGAAGTTTTTGTTTTATTTAGATTTCATTTTATATATGGGCTAGATTGTGCATGGAGCATTTTAGGATAAACATAATTTTCACATCTAGAGTACTAAGTAATATGGTAAAAATATTAGATTAGTAAGTTAGATTTGTGTCTAAGACATGGTCTATTCTAAAAAAGGTTTCATGTGCACTAGAGAATAATGTATATTCTTTCTGAGAATAGAGAGCAGCAATAAAAGCATACACCTAGTACATATAAGAATACATACTCATCCATTTTTTCAAAAACTCATTCATAAAGTTAAATTTTAAAACTTGTTTTATAATTTTAAAAACTCATACTTTAAATGCTTAGCAATATTTTAATATAATATATGCAAAAGTAAACTTCACAGAAATGACAAGCCCTAACTTCTACCTCCAAGCTAGGGTCTCTGTTAATTGACTCAGAATTTCTTTTCGTGAAGAAAAAAATAGAAGTAGATTTTGTATTAATTTTCACCAAACTTACCAATCAGCTAAGGCTACTATGAAGCTCAAATCATGAAAACATTGGATTTTCTCTATTTTAAATGGTAAAATACATTCTGTTTTCAATCAAACTTCCTTTCAAGATACTAGCCATTAACATATTTTTAAAAAATGTTTTGGGAATTCATTTTCAAATCCACTGTTTGTTTCTTTTACCAACCATCAAGATAGTTTTGGGAAAGCTAAAGCAAGCATGCTGTGAATGGTGGCTTAAACAAAAATACCCCTCAAAATCCTGCAGTACACTGCATTTCATTGTGTATTATGAATTTCACAAATTTAACTTGGACTCTCTCCTCTAGCTCCTCGATCCCACTTTACTCCCACACCCATCTGAAAGATAAAAATATGTGAATGCTATCTTTGTCTACTCAGACTTTTAGAGAATAATAGCAACAGTTCTGAGAATCTTCCATGTAATTAACTAATCTGTGACATCATTTAACTCTTGTGACTCATATTTGTGTAGTACTTTAGAAAGTACAATATTTTCTCTTTTGAGTCTTACACAATCAAATGAAATATATAAAAGAAAAATTTTTATTATTTTTGTTATACAATGAAGAAAATTGAGCTTCTTAGAGATTAAGTGATGTCTACAATACGGCTAATAGTAAAAGAAAGAACTAGGACTGAATCATTTTTTTGCTTACTTTTTTTCATTTCCAACTGTTATATAACTTACATCCACCCAGTATATTCAATGCTTCATCTTTTTCTTATGAAGCATAAATTAAATAGCAATTAAAACAGAAGAGAGAATTGATAGGACTCTCTAAATAGATTACTCTAAATAATGAATAATTAAATCTCTATGGAGACTATATACTTTTGCATAAAAATGTATATATACATATATATTGCTTTAAAATGTCAGTAATGAAAAAGCCGGCTCCCTGTGTGTGACACCAGGCGGGGAAAATCCGCGAAAGTACACCGGCCCAGTGGGGCCCAACTGTGAAAAACTATGAGTGTGACCTGTCTATGTCTGTCTACTGTCCTCTTGCGTGAAACTCTTGCGAGTGGGGCAAAAAGAGGCTCCAGAAACCTCGCTCGCCCAGACGCCATTTTCAGGGAGGGACTACAGAGCATGAAAACTGGCTAAGCGTTGCAAAAGCTGGCTCCCTGTGTGTGACATCAGGCGGGGAAAATCCGCGAAAGTACACCGGCCCAGTGGGGCCCAACTGTGAAAAACTGTGAGTGTGACCTGTCTATGTCTGTCTACTGTCCTCTTGCGTGAAACTCTTGCGAGTGGGGCAAAAAGAGGCTCCAGCGGAGCACGGCCACTCCGCTTCGCTACGCGGCCATGCACTCTTTCTAAGGAAAGAACTCCATTGCAACAAGAAGGAAAAATCACACTAAGAACGGCGCTATATCACAGAAGCAAACATTTCTCTCCGGACTGTCTTCTCTGTTGCATGCTCGGGCCTAAGGTTTGACCCAGTGTGAGGCTTCATCCACGGAGGACTCCCCTCCCTTAGAGGCAAGTCAGCCCATCCAGAAAGGGAGGAGCCAGAGGAGTGTGCTGCCTGCATCATATAGACAATGAATACCACCACATCACGTAGAAAAACCCACAATACAAGTGTGACAATGGGGAAACAACACAGGCCAGCATCAGACATAGAGAATGAAGATGACAATTCTGAGGACCAGATAATGACCAACCAACTAATCAACCTCTCAGATAAGGACTTTAGACTAGCAATATGGAAGATGCTCAACGGACTCCAAGAAACCATGGATCGAGTTGAACAGAACACTAATAAGAACCAAGATAATATGAAGACAGAAATCACAAAACTCCAAACTGAAATAACATGTCAACTAACAGGACTGAAAAAGTCAGTAAACGAAGTGAATGACAAAATGGATAAGCTCTGGGACAGGGTATCAGAAGCTGAAAATAGACTTGGTGCTGTGGAAGATGAGATACATAACAATTCCATACAGCAGGAGAGATTGGACAAAAAACTTAAAGCAAATGAGCAGACAATGGAAAAATTAGTCAAAGAATGGGAACAGATGAAAATAGAAGTCTATGATAAGATGAACATAAACAACTTAAGAATCATTGGAGTCACAGAGACCCAGGAAGAAAATTTCCAGGAAGAATCAATGGTCAAGAACATCATTAAAGAGAAACTTCCAGAGCTAAAGAATATATGTGATCAAATCCTGCATGCCCGAAGAGTACCAACCAAAAGACACCCCAGAAAAACCACCCCAAGACACATCCTAGTCACAATGACAAATCCCACAGATAGAGACAGAATTCTGAAAACAGCAAGATCAAAAGGGGAAATCACGTTCAAGCAAGCTTCCCTGAGATTTACAGCAGACCTGTCACCAGAAATACTCAATGCCAGAAAGCAGTGGTGGGATATTGTGACAAGACTGAATGAAATGAATGCTTCACCTAGAATACTATACCCAGCAAAACACACTTTCCAGTTTGACGGAAGAATACATGGCTTCACAGACAAAAAAACAGCTCAGAAACTTCACAGACACAAAACCAGTCTTAGAAAAACTGAAAGACCTAATCTAAGACAAGACTACCCAAAAGACACACCAAATTTTGAAATAAAGATGGCGTTAAATCCCAGGACAATTCTTTCTCTCAATGTCACTGGACTAAATGCACCAGTTAAGAGACACAGAGTGGCTAAATGGATCAAAAAACTCAATCCAACCTTCTGCTGCCTACAAGAAACGCACCTGAATAGTCAGAACAAACATAGACTCAAAATAAAAGGCTGGAGAAAAATTATTCAAGCAAACAACACCCATAAAAAAGCTGGAGTGGCCATACTAATATCAGATAATGCAAACTTTATACTCAGGAATGTTGTAAGGGACAAAGATGGACATTTTATATTAATCAAGGGGTACGTAGAGCAGGAAGAATTCACTCTCCTAAACATATATGCACCGAATGAGGGGCCAGCAAAATATTTAATACAACTGTTGACAAATCTGAAAAATAATATCAACAACAACACAATAATTGTGGGGGACCTAAACACGGCTTTGTCAACACTGGATAGGTCAACCAGACTGAAACCCAACAAGAATATACTAGACCTGAGGAGAGAAATGGAAGAAAGAGGCCTAGTGGATATATATAGGACACTCCATCCCCAGAAACCTGGATACACATTCTTCTCCAATGCACATGGGACATTCTCCAGGATAAACTACATGCTGGCACATAAAACATACCTCCATAAGATCAAGAGGATAGAAATTTTGCAGACTACCTTCGCTGACCACAAGGCTCTGAAATTATTTGTGAACTCCAAAGGGACTCAGAAGAAACACTTGAACACCTGGAAGTTAAACAGCCTCATGCTCAATAACCAGTGGGCCCGAGATGAAAACAAGGAGGAAATCAAAAGGTTCCTGGAAACAAATGACAATAAAGACACAAACTATCAGAACTTATGGGACACAGCAAAAGCAGTACTGAGAGGAAAATTTATAGCTTTGCAAGCACACATCAGGAAGGAAGAAGGAGCTTACCTGAGTAGCTTAATGACACAGCTAAAAGAACTAGAAAATGCTCAACAAAAGGACCCAAGAATAGGAAAACAGAAGGAAATAACAAAGCTGAGAGCAGAAATCAACGAAGTGGAAACTCAAAAAACAATCCGAAAGATCAATGAAAGCAGAAGTTGGTTCTTTGAAAAAATAAACAAGATTGATAGACCACTGACAAACCTAACAAAGAAAGAGAGAGAGAGAGAAACTTGATAACTCGTATCAGGAATGAAAAAGGAGAGATCACTACTGATATGACAGAGATTCAAAGGGTAATCAGAAACTACTTTGAAAAACTCTACGCCACTAAAAATGAGAACCTGGAAGAAATGGATAAATTCTTGGACTCTTATAATCTTCCACGGTTGAAGGAAGAGGATGTAGCATATCTAAACACCCCCATCACCATTGATGAAATTAAAACAGTAATCAAATGTCTGCCGAAAAACAAAAGCCCATGTCCAGATGGATTCATTAATGAATTCTATCAAACTTTCCAAGAGGAACTACTGCCAATCTTGGCAAGACTCTTTCATGAAATTGAACAAACAGAAACACTTCCAAATAGCTTTTATGAAGCCATCATCACCTTGATACCTAAACCAGACAGAGACGCTACCAAAAAAGAAAATTACAGACCAATATCACTGATGAATACAGATGCAAAGATCCTCAACAAAATCCTGGCAAATAGGATTCAATGCCTCGTTAAAAAGATCATCCACTACGATCAAGTAGGTTTCATCCCAGGATTGCAAGGCTGGTTTAACATCCATAAATCTATCAACATAATACACAACATCAATAACAAGAAAAATAAAAACCACATGATCATATCAATAGATGCAGAGAAAGCATTTGATAAGGTCTAACACCCATTCTTGATCAAAACTCTCAGCAAGATGGGAATGGAGGGAACCTTTCTCAATATAGTTAAGACCATCTACCACAAGCCAGTGGCAAATATTATCCTCAATGGAGAAAAACTGAAAGCCTTCCCTCTAAATTCTGGCACAAGACAAGGCTGTCCTCTCTCACCACTCCTATTCAACATAGCACTGGAAGTACTTGCTATAGCGATTAGGCAAGAAAAGGATATCAAGGGAATCCAGATAGGAAAGGAAGAAGTCAAGCTCTCACTGTTTGCAGATGACATGATACTCTACTTAGAAAACCCTAAAGACTCTATCAAAAAGCTTCTAGAAACAATAGACTCATATAGCAAGGTGGCAGGCTACAAAATTGACACACAAAAATCAATGGCCTTTCTATACACCAATAGTAATAAGGATGAAATGGACATTAAGAAAACAACCCCATTCACAATAGTGCCACACAAACTCAAATATCTTGGAATCAACTTGACTAAAAATGTGAAAGACCTATACAAAGAAAACTATAAAACTCTGCTCCAAGAAATAAGAGAGGACACACGGAAATGGAAACGCATACCCTGCTCATGAATTGGCAGGATTAACATCATCAAAATGGCAATACTCCCCAAGGCATTATACAGATTTAATGCCATCCCTCTAAAGATACCCATGACATTCTTCAAAGAAGTGGATCAGACACTTTTGAAATTCATTTGGAACAATAAACACCCTCAAATAGCTAAAGCAATCATTGGGAAAAAGAATATGGGAGGAATTACTTTCCCCAACTTTAAACTGTACTACAAAGCAATAGTTATAAAAACAGCATGGTATTGGAATAAGGATAGGTCCTCAGATCAGTGGAATAGGCTTGAATACTCAGAAAATGTTCCCCAGACATACAACCACCTAATTTTTGATAAAGGAGCAGGAAATCCTAAATGGAGCAGGGAAAGCCTCTTCAACAAGTGGTGTTGGCACAATTGGATAGCCACTTGCAAAAAATTGAACTTAGACCCCCAGCTAACATCATGTATGAAGGTAAAATCCAAATGGATTAAAGACCTCGATATCAGCCCCAAAACCATAAGGTATATAGAACAGCACATAGGCAAAACACTCCAGGACATTACAGGCATCTTCAAGGAGGAAACTGCACTCTCCAAGCAAGTGAAAACAGAGATTAACAGATGGGAATATATTAAGCTGAGAAGCTTCTGCACCTCAAAGGAAATAGTGCCCAGGATACAAGAGCCACCCACTGAGTGGGAGAAACTATTCACCCAATACCCATCAGATAAGGGGCTAATCTCCAAAATATACAAGGCACTGACAGAACTTTACAAGAAAAAAATCATCTAACCCCATCAAAAAATGGGGAGAAGAAATGAACAGACACTTTGACAAAGAAATACACATGGCCAAAAGACACATGAAAAAATGTTCCACATCACTAATCATCAGGGAGATGCAAATCAAAACAACGATGAGATACCACCTCACACCACAGAGATTGGTGCACATCACAAAGAATGGGAATAAACAGTGTTGGCGGGGATGTGGAGAGAAAGGAACTCTTATCCACTGCTGGTGGGAATGCCGTCTAGTTCAACCTTTATGGAAAGCAATATGGAGATTCCTCCAAAAACTGGAAATCAAGCTCCCATACGATCCAGCTATACCACTCCTAGGAATATACCCTAGGAACACAAAAATACAATACAAAAACCCCTTCCTTACACCTATATTCATTGCAGCACTATTTACCATAGCAAGACTCTGGAAACAACCAAGATGCCCTTCAACAGACAAATGGCTAAAGAAACTGTGGTACATATACACAATGGAATATTATGTAGCTGTCAGGAGAGATGAAGTCATGAAATTTTCCTATACATGGATGTACACGGAATCTATTATGCTGAGTGAAATAAGTCAGAGAGAGAGAGAAAAATGCAGAATGGTCTCACTCATCTATGGGTTTTAAGAAAATTGAAAGACACCCTTGTAATAATAATTTTCAGACACAAAAGAGAAAAGAGCTGGAAGTTCCAGCTCACCTCAGGAAGCTTACCACAAAGAGTGATGAGTTTAGTTAGTGAAATAACTACATTTTGAACTGTCCTAATAATGAGAATGTATGAGGGAAATGCAGAGCCTGTCTAGAGTACAGGCGGGGGTCGGGTGTGGCGAAGGGAGACTTGGGACATTGGTGATGGGAATGTTGCACTGGTGATGGGTGGTGTTCTTTACATGACTGAAACCCAAACACAATCATGTATGTAATTAAGGTGTTTAAATAAATTAAAAAATAAATAAATAAAATTAAAAAAATAAAATAAAATGTCAGTAATAAATTAATATTTAGGCAAAAAACCAACAACTTGAGATATTTTCTTAGATTCAGTGCTATTTGTAGTTCTATCAATTAAGCAATAAAAATAAACATCTTTACTGTCTTATTTCATAATATTTATTAAGAATATGCTTGCATGGGGCTGGAGCAATGGCAAAGCAGTAGGGCATTTGCCTTGCATGCAGCTGACCTAGGAAGAACTGTGGTGCGATCCCTCAGTGTCCCATATGGTCTCCCAAGTTAGGAATGATTTCCAAGCACATAGCCAGGAGTAACTCCTGAGAGTACTCACGGGTTACTCCTGGCTCTATGCTCAGAAATCACTCCTGGCAGGCTCAGGGGACCATATGGGATGCCGGGATTCAAACCACCATCTTTCTGCATGTAAGGAAAATGCCCTACTTCTGGCCCCATAAAAGCTACATTTTATTAGTAATATTAACAGGATTTAGAATTTTAGGATTGTTTTAGGGGACAATTACTCAGGACATACTGGTACCCTACAAAATTTAGGTATAGGGATATCTTTAAGACTGAGTGAGCAGGCCCGGAGAGATAGCACAGCGGCGTTTGCCTTGCAAGCAGCCGATCCAGAACCAAAGCTGGTTGGTTCGAATCCCGGCGTCCCATATGGTCCCCCGAGCCTGCCAGGAGCTATTTCTGAGCAGACAGCCAGGAGGAACCGCTGAGCAATGCCGGGTGTGGCCCAAAAACCAAAAACCAAAAAAAAAAAAAAAAAAGACTGAGTGAGCAGACTTTCTGTTTCTCTTGCTTTTAATCAGAACCAAAATTAAAATGTCAGTCAAAATTAATATGAATTTTTAACTGCTTAAAATCAAGTTAATAGATATGTTTGTCTTTTCAGGTTGAAATATCCCTGATTTAAATAATTGTTAATTATATAAAAGTAAATAATTTTCTATATTTTAGTATTTGAATGACCTTTCTGTAGTAAATTCAGGTAATGATGAGGGTAAATAAAGTATATAGTAAGGACCTAATAAAAAAGCAAGAAAGGGAAGAGTAAGAAGAAGTTAGGTTTCTAACAGATTCACAGATACAAACAGACATAACTGGTTTGATTGAGTGGGAATAATCTGCAAAGGATGAGCAGATGGTAGATCTAAATTATTCAAAGCTATATTTACCCTTTACTATGAAAATGAAGTGGAAAAAAGCTATCAGTGAATTAAAGGACAGCAGTTACCTCCATATCTAGGGCAGGGGGCATTAATGCCATTGGGATAGTCCATATATTCACCATAACAGTAATTGCATTTTTTTGACATTTAAATAGTGAGTTCACTTTTTGTTTTGGTTTAGTTTTATTGTTGTTGTTTTGTTTTGAGCCACACCCAGAAATGCTCAGGGGTCACTCTTGGCTCTGCACTTAGGAATCACTCCTAGTGTTGTTCAGGGGATCATATGGAATGCCTGGGATTGAACCGAGGTCAGCTATGTGAAAGGCAAGTATCCTATACACTGTAATATCACTCTGGCCCCTATATAGTAAACTCTTTAAATCAATACTAATATAAAGTATTCTCATTACCTCTAAAAAGTTATCAGTAGGACAAAAGCAATGTGAAATGGAATGAGGGAAAACAAAAATCAAAAAGTAGGTCATCATGTTTGCATTTAGCCATTTACTAACTCTATTCTCTAAAGAGATGCATATCAAGCCATGAAAAATCACAAGTATACTTGCCATGCAGCTGAAACAGCTATGTCAAGAGGAGAGGATGAGCCAAGCCCTTGTTTTGTCAAAGCTACAGGAGCTGAGCTGCTCTTACCATTCACACCTCTTGCTTCACCAATGGCCCAGCTTCACATTCAACCATGGAGCTCCACAGAGTCACCAAACTGACCAAAATTCCAAGTAGACCTGCATTTATATGACATCCCCAAGACTTTTTTTGGACTGAATGCAAGCACCCTCCCACCATCTTTTCATATTTTTGGAAGACTTAGTTGCTAAAATCATGCCCCACAAAAGTTGCAATATTAGCCACAGAGCTCGAAATTTCTGAACCAATAACTACAATTCCTGTCATCCTAGTAGCCATATGCCAATTTAGATGTCAACATTAATTCAAAGCCACCTAGTGTTCAGAAACAAAACAAATGACCAAAAATCAACTAGCAACAAATCACTTAGCAAACCTTCTGTCAATGATTTAATGACATTATTGTGAAATACATTAATTCTCACAAATGTTCTTCTTGCTCTGCTTTAAAAAAGTTATTATCGGGGCCGATAAGGTGGCGCTAGAGGTAAGGTGTCTGCCTTGCAAGCGCTAGCCAAGGAAGGACTGTGATTCGAACCCCCGGCATCCCATATGGTTCCCCCAAGCCAGGGGCAATTTCTGAGCACTTAGTCAGGAGTAACCCCTGGGCATCAAATGGGTGTGACCCGAAAAACCAAAATAAAAAAAGTTATTATCAAGTATCAGCAAACAAGCTACATAAATTATATTATTTCATGCCGGCCAAGGGGATAGACTTAGAAAGTGGGTGGAGGGGCTGGTGAGGTGGCGCTAGAGGTAAGGTGTCTACCTTGCAAGCACTAGCTAAGGAAGGACCAAGGTTCGATCACCTGAAGTCCCATATGGTCCCCGCAAGGCAGGGGCAATTTCTGAGCATTAAGCCAGGAGTAACCCCTGAGCGTCAAACGGTGTGGCCCAAAAAACCAAAAAGGAAAAAAAAAGAAAGTGGGTGGGGATCTGAGTACAATAGGGGAGAAACTCTTACATTGGTAGTGGATTTGGTCTGAAAACAAATGTATTATGAGCAGCTATGTAATATATAGTCTTTAAATAAAATATTTTTAATAAGTAAAACAGGTGTTATCATTAACAATCTGCTGCATAAAAGACGTGTCTGCAACTCAAAACAAAGAGAATGAACAAACCAAGACACAGCAGGTGCAAGGGAACTGAGTTTGTTTAATCAGTAAGTACTGATTAAGTAAGTACCGGGGAAGGAAAATGAAGTTAAATTATGTTTTGCTATTTAACTCTGAAAGGTATTTTACTCAGTGTCATTTTTTTCTTTGTATTTGGTTTTTCAGCCACACCCAATGATGCTCAGGAGTTACTCCTGGCTATGCACTCAGAAATTGTTCCTGGCTTGGGGGATGGAACCATGGTCTGTCTTAAGCTAGCTTGTGCAAGGCAGATGCCTTACAGCCGGCACCACTGCTCCAAACCCATTACTTAGTATCATTTTTAAGCAGATCAGAGGTAAGATTACTGCAGTGAAAGATAAGAAGTACCCTTGAACATTCAGCTTTTTCTCTACAGAAAATTCACTGCCACTTCTTTATCTTCATTCTACTGAAAATCTGACTCTTACACATGCACCATAGAGTTGAACTTGTGGGAAAGGATAACTATATCTTGGCTTTCTCTTACTTGTTTGGTCTAAGCATGTGTTTGACCATATCTATATGTCTATATGACTCCAGTTACTTCTTTCTTTCTGAATCACACAATGAACATAAGATCAAAAAAAAAAAATCTCAGAATGGAATATAAGGTCTTTCAAATATCTTCTTTACTTGCCTCCTCTCTCCCATTGGACCTTTGATCTCTCCTGATGTAAAATAGTCACACTGTGTAAGCTCTTCCTCACAATCTTGCTAATTAAAAAATATGACTCAGTTTCTTGGATATGGCTATCAAAATGTGAACATAAAACAGACCACAACTCTATCTCAGTACTACAAAGGAAGAAAATTGAAAACTATCTCCTTTGACTGGAACAATAACTTGGGCAAAGTAGCTCAATAAATACTTTTTACTTAATTAGAAATAACTTTAAAAGTTTGCTTATTATTCATTGATAAACCAAATACAAAAATCTTACATATATATATATATATATATATACATGTGTGTAGGTATATTTTTTGAGTGTATGTGTATATCAATAAATATATTAGACCTCCAGGATGTTCTGACATACCAGAAAATAATGGATTCTCTATATTCTGATGGATTAAAGTAATTGAAAAACATTCGGCTGTGCTCAGGAATTACTCTTGGATTTATGCTCTTGGACCATTTCTAGTGGCTGGGGTTCATATGGTGTACCAGGGATCTAAATCAGGTCAACCACATGCAAATAAATTTGTACTATACTCAGTACTATCTTTGCAGTTCTGAAAATCAATGATTTTTCTGACCTACAAATGCAATTGCCATATCTCCACCAGACCAGTTCCATAGACTCACTCTGTTCTCAAAAGAGATATAAACCAAGTTGTGAAAAAAAATATGGGAAAACCAGCCAGACACTGAAAACTGGTAATTGTAGGAGGAGAGGTGGACCAATTCCCCTCCCTGCCAAAGCCACACTTGTTGCAGCTATTACCCACAATCTCCTACTTCACCACTACTCCTCTACAGCTCTCTACAGAGACAATAATCTGATTAAAACTCCAAGTATGCAGGTATTTGGGCTGATATCATTTAGGACATTTGTATGAGTGAGTGCCAGAATACACCCCATCCCCTGACTTCTCATATTTCCCATGTATTAAAAGCTGAAAACAAGCCCTACAAAATATCTGCAATATTGGCAATAGTGATTGAATTTTTTGGACTAAGTGGATGAAATAACTCCAATTTTTGTTTTTTACTGTCATCTCTGTAGGAACACACCAATTAGATGCCACTGTGTGTTTGAAGCCACTTAATGTTCAAAACCAAATACAGGGGCCGGAGCGGTGGCGCAGGCAGTAGGGTGTTTACCTTGCATTCGCTAACCTAGAACAGACTGCTATTCAATACCCCTATGTCCCATATGGTCCTCTAGTGTGACCCAAAACCAAAACAAAACAAAACAAAACAAAAAAAACAAATGAAGCAACAAAATGGCCCACTAGCAACAAAAAGATACTAAACCTAACAATGACTTAATGATCTCATTCAAGGTACAGTAATTTTAACAAATTTGCTCATCACTATACTCATATTTTTTGTTTGTTTTTGTTTTGGGGTCACATCCTGCAGGACTCAGGGGTTACTCCTGACTCTATGCTCAGAAATCACTCCTGGCAGGCTCGGGGGACCATATGGGATGTCGAGATTCAAACCACTGTCCTTCTACATGCAAGGCAAATGCACTACCTCCATGCTATCTCTCTGGCCCCTCATATTTTTTTCTTCCTTTTATTTTATTATTCTTTATTTTTCTTGTTCCCACTTACCTGGAAACAAATATATTATGATCAACTATGTCAAATATGTGATACGTGATCTTTAAATAAAGTAAAATACAATTTTTAAAAATAGCTTTTCTATTTCATATTATATAACATTATATGTAAATTAAATCCTATAAAAAAGACAAAATAGGGGCCGGAGCTGTGCAACAGTGGTAGAGCATTTGGTTTACACATGGCTGACCTAGGACAGACCACGGTTAAATCCCCTGGCGTCCTATATGGTTCCCCAGGCCAGGAGTGATTTCTGAGCACTGAGCCAGGAATAACCCCTAAGTGTCACCGGGTGTGGCCCAAAAAAAAACAAACAAACAAAGACAAAATAGATTCTCAAGGATGAAGAATAATTTATTCTTGAATTTGAATCTCTTATTATGTCTCACTGTATCTTTAACATTCTTTTCTCAAAGTATTTGCTGAAGTTAGTAACAAGAAAATACCCAAGTACTATTTAAGTACTATTCTTTCTGTGTATTCTATTTTATACTACCTGCTAGTTTATATTTTATTCAAAACCATATATTAATTTCAGAGCTACTTTGCTTGCAATCAAACAAAATAGTCATGATGCAAAGATACACTGTAGTTTAAGAATCTGTTACATAGTAAATTAGTCTAATTCAAGTAGGTCAATTCAGCCCAAGTCATTTATTCAGTCTGCACTATGTGTAAAATGCTGTGGAGTTTATCATCCATTTTAAAGCAGATTATTTGCACATGAATATACATAATCCAAGGCAATTTGCTCTACTAATAGAGATACAAATAAAATATACTTAGTATGAGGAACATGGCTAAAACACAGCAGAAAATTGGTAACAGATATGGAGCAATTTGAAAACTATAACCATACTGATAAATTCTTCTGATGCCAATATCAAATACTCAAAAGTTATGGAGATACAAAAAAAATTTTTTACTTCCCTATTAGGAACAGAATGGAATAGTTTGATAGTACTAATGACACTTGGGAGAGCAACACAATTTAATAATGAAAAGACAAATCTCTCCAGAACATTTTGTTGTCAATATTTATAGAACAATTTGTTTTTATTTTAATTAATATCAATAAACCAGATCAGTTTTAAAGCTCTTTAATGCTATGCATGCGATAAGATAAAAACAAATGATGAGAAGGGAAATGTTTACATAATTTCCCCCAATTCTACCTTTCTGTAATTACAGACCCATCCACCTCTTTCCCCTCAACTTTGTGCTTTAGTGTCTATATGGGTAAGGAAGGAAGAGGGGGAAAATAGCAAAGGACTTGAAAGTTATTCACAAATCAAGTCGTGTACAATGAGGGATGATAGAGTAGATAAGGCTAGTGAGAAAGTTGTAGAGGACTGGGAAAGACAAAAAATAGAAAAAAATAAGAAAATGTGAAAGAACTGAGAAAAGGAAAGGAAGGACATGGTAAGTCATGGTTTAGATTCCTGCAATGTCCTTTCAGATATATAGATAAAGAACAGATGTCTTTTAATTTGGGAAAAGAAATGAGATTGATAATATATTATGCTTCTGGAGTGTAACATTCTTTAGAGTCTGAAATTTTTAAACTCCCAATTTATTAGAATTGTTATCGCAACTAAAATATTTTTGAATGAGGTAAAATGGCAATTGAGTCTGAATTTAACCCAGAAAACTATTTTCATAACCTAGTGATACAATTTCAAGATAATGCAAATGAAAATAAATATTTTAAGAATTTTAATTAGGTCATAGTTTTTTGTTATTATTTTCTAATTATTGTTTTCCCCAGAAGAAAGCTGCTAGAATTATCTAGATCAGGAATTAAAACCACTCTGCACCAATTGAATTGCACATGCAAGTTATTAATGAAAGTTTCATCTTTTTACAATCTATGGAACACGTTAGCCAGTTAATGTAGATGTTTTATATGCCTCAATTTTATTTATAATAAAATGATATGGACATGCATGTGTATATTCATAACACATAAACATGTCCACTGACATTTATCAAATTAATTTAGTATATAATAATCATAATGCTACATATATTAACACATAAGAAATAAAGCCTTAACATTTGTTTTTATTTGACATAAAAATCCCCAAGATTCTCAAAGTTTCAACCCAAATGATTTTACAAAACCTATTTATTGTTAAGCACTTAACAAAAATCTGTATTTTCCCCAATGCAAGTTAAAAGTTTAAACATTGATTATAATATTTGCATTGAATATTTACATCCAGACCCAAGATAGTTCTAAAACAAACAACTGGTTAAATGGGAGAGTCCCATTGCTTTGCAGCAGATAAATATGTATGCAGGACCCTTAACATCCTTAAAATTATTATGGGAAGAGAAATTTAAAGCAGAAAAAACACTGGCTATCAAAAACCATCTGTTATAAAATGTTCATCATATCAGCTTGTAATATTCCATCAATTAAGTCATTCATGGGGCAGAGAGATAGTACAGCAGGCATAGTGTTTTCTTGCTACAGCCTACTCTCATTAAAACCTAGCACCACATATCATGCCCAAACTCAACCAGAAAGGACCCATGGGCACAGAACCAGGAGCAAGTACTGATCACAGCTGAGTTCGGCCCAACTCCTACCCCACAATAAAGAACATTCATATGCCAGCAAACTTATAATTGTTTACTCAGAAAGTAAGAGATTTTCATGAAAACGTGTATGAATGTGTATTCTGATAAATCTAAAACTATAGTGGGAAGCCATTTGTAACGTTGTTAAAGAAGGAATTTCATTCCTTAAATGCGTAAAAGCTAAACATAGTACTAAACAACAGTTCATAAGTCTCTAAAGGTGAAATATGGAACAAAGTAAAACTTGCTTCTTTTGATACAGATCAATGAAAGGGAATGAGGATGAATAGGAACTGTTACCTCAGATCCTAATTTCCAGTATGAAGCTCACCACAAAGAGTAGTGAGTGCAATTAGTGAAATAACTACGCTAACAACTATCATGACTATCTTAATGAGTGAGAGAAGTAAAATGCCTGTCTCAAATACAGACAAGGGTTGGGAAAAGAGGGGGAGGGCATTAATGGTAGGAATGTTGCACTGGTGATGGGGGGGGGTGTTCGATTTATGACTGAAACCCAACTACAATCATGCTTGTAATTATGGTACTTAAATAAAGATTTTTACTTATATATATATATACATATATATATATATATATATATAGAGAGAGAGAGAGAGAGAGAGAGAGAAGGTAGAGTTGGAATGAAGAGTAAGAAAGTGGGTCCAGAATCAACCAAGAGATGAAATCTCTCTAAAAATCCGAAGAGTGGTTATTTGACCTAACAATGCATTCACTGGCAAGACAATAGAAATAAAAATAGACAAATGATATTATATGTAATTTAAAACTTTCTATATGGCAAAGAAAATTTCAATTAAAATAAAAAAAAAACAACTGAATGAGAGAAAATTTCTGTACATCGTACATTAACACAGGGTTAATGTGCAAGATATACAATATAGTCATAAAGATAAACATCAATAAATTCAATAATCCCCCAAAAATGAGAGGAAATAAATAGACACATTTCTGAAGACAGATGGTCAGAAAATATTTGATAAGTGTTTATTGCAATTTTTATCTGATAAATAAAATTAAAATAATGGTGAACTATTAACTCATACCAGTGAGGATAATATAAAAATAGTATATATCAAAGACAGAGAGAAACAGCTGTGCTGGCAGGGATGTAGTAAAAAAGAAGCTTTCATACAATGCTGGTGGGAATGTTGTCAGGAGACTTCTCAAAAGATCAGTAGAACAACCATGTGACCCAGAAATCCTGCTGTGTAGTAGGCACACTAAGACAGAAAACATTCATTCAAAAAGATATGTTCATAACTATAACTATATTCATTACAGCATTTCTGTAATAGCCAGATATATGGAAAACTATAGGTGAATATGCAAATATATAAAATATGTGAACATATATAAACACATATTCATAATATATTTATAGCAGCACTTCTGTAATAACCAAAAGGAAACAAACCATGTATCTAATGACAAGAAAGTTTAGTAAATTACACATAAATATATATGTATTAATATATATGTGTGTGTACACAATTTTAAATCTCTTCAAATTTATTTTACACAATATCTCTACCACCTAACACCAAGGACCAATTACCAATTTTCTTCCACCACAAGTCAGCAAACCTCTTCTTCCCCTGCTACTATTCCTTCCTCCAACCTCAGGTCTTCAAAGTTCAAGGCTTTGTTTTTCTTTGGCTTTGTCTGTTTCCTTGTTTTGTTTCTTTATATCCTACATATGAGTAAGATGGCATTAATTTTTCTCCTCTTGACCTATTTACCTTAATATATCCCTCTCCAGTTCCATCTATTTTGTCACAAAGGGGGAAAAAGTTGAGCAGCATATACAATATTTTATTTATTGACTCACTTGAACTGTTTATCTTAGTTATTGTAAGTAGTGGTATAAAGTACACAGATACCAATATGTGTCTTTAGAAGTAGTGTTTTTGTAAACTTAATAATTCAATTGCTGGCTCATGGGGTAAACCTATTCTTGGTATTTAGAGAAATTTTCATATTGTGTTCCACAGAAACTGATTCAATTTACATTTTCGTCCTTCTTCACACCCATGCCAGAATTTGCTAGTTCTTGCATGTTTGATATAAGCCTTTCTCCAAGGTGTGAAGTAATACCTCATTGTCAACTTGATTTGCATTTTCTGATAATTGGTGATGGTAGGCATTTTTTTTCATGTACCTATTGGGCATGCATACTTCTTTGTTAATGTATTTATTCATCTCCTTTCTCTATTGATGGGGTTGTTATGTTATTGATTTGGGAGATATTTATAGTTATTTCTAGATAGTTATTTCTTCAGATAGATGGTGCATGAATATTTTTGTCCATTCAGTTGGATGTCTTTTTGTTTTGGTAGTAGCTTAAGCAATGCAAAAGCTTCTTTTTTAGTTTGATGCAATTTCATATGTTTATTTTCCCTTTTGTTTTCCTTCCAATGGAATCAAATCACCAATGCGCCCATTGAAGTCATTATCATAAAATATTTTGGTCATGTTTTCAATATATTTTAATGTTGTGCTCATCTTGACTTAACTTTTGTGCACAATGTGAGATAATAGTGTCATTTCTTTCTTTTTTTTTTTTTTTTGCATGTGTCTATTCCATTTTCCCAGCACCAATTGTTGAACAGACTTTTCTTTCTCTATTTGATGCTATTGACTCCTCTATTGCAAATTAACCGTTCCTATTGCTGAAATTTTACTTCTGACTCTTAATTCTGTTGGTTTTAATATATGCTTCTCTTCTAATATTACATTGTTTTGATACTCTAGCATTGTAGTATTGTTTAAAGTCATGGAACATGATTGTATTTTTTCAAAATTTCTTAGTTTAGTTTGGGCAGACTGGAAGTATCTTTACAGATTGTAGTGATGTTTATTACTATATATTTTAAATAAATCTACTAGAATTATCCTTGTATCTCTGACATAAATATTACTTGGTCATGATGTATGGTTTTGTTGTTGTTGTTTTTCTTTTTTTGGTTTTTGGGTCACACCCAGCAGTGCTCAGGAGTTATTCCTGGCTGTCTGCTCAGAAATAGCTCCTGGCAGGCACGGGGGACCATATGGGACACCGGGATTCAAACCAACCACCTTTGGTCTTGGGTCGGCTGCTTGCAAGGCAAACGCCGCTGTGCTATCTCTCCGGGCCCGGTTTTATTTTTTTAATTTGGAGGGTCACATCCAGCAGTGCTAAGGAATTTCTCCTGCCTCTACACTTAGGAAATACTCCTAGCAGGGCATGGAGGAAAATATAATGGGTCAGAGAATGAACTCAGGTCAGTTACATGCAAAACTACATGAATAATGTCCCTTACCCATTGTACTTTCTCTCCATCCACAATGTGTAATCTTTTTGCTACATTGTTGAATTTGGTTTGCTAAAGTTTTCTTGAATAATCTATGTATCTGTGTCATCTGAAATAACTATTTTTCCAGGTTCTGGTTTAAAATCTGTGCCTCAAATGTGTGATCTTCCACCAAACTACATCTTCAGTCTCTATTATAATAGGTCTTCGTCAAAAGAATAACCTGACATACACCCAGTTCAAGTACAATTTTACAAAGAAGTTATGCCAAAGAACTTGTTGCATACAATAGTTACTTCTGGACTATACCAGAAGATGGATTACATATAATAAAATCTAAGAAGTAAACAAAATGTACAGTCATCTTCTATCTACCTTTCCACTCTTCCATTGGTCTCTGTATACCTATCACCTCCCATCTGATGAAAGAAATATGGTTTGATGTCAGACCATGCATAGGCATCTCCATTAGAGGGGCGATTCAGTAGGCCCGTCAGATGCTAAATTTTCCTGACGCAGATAATTGGTTCACCCCAAGAAATGTTTAACAAGAAGGCCTGCTGTGAAAGATATTACCCCTGTGTGGATCACTGGAAATATTTCTGAGATTTGTGTTATAGTACTGACATTATATTCCCTTCATATTATTTGGCCTTAATATTAATTTTCCGTTCTGATATTCACAGGCAAAATATAGCCTTGATTAAAACCCCTTTACCTGAATAATATTTAGCACCAAATTAAAGACAATTTTTTTCTCTCTTTTCTTTTTTTTTTTTTTTTGTCCCCCAATTCACAATACATACCCAGCAAGGGGCCTGTGTTGAGGTGTATATGGGGTGCCTTTACTGTACCTCCTCTTTCTATACAGCCAGTGTAAAGAACACAGCCTGTGGTAAGAATTGGGAGGCCTTATTTTATCTTTTATTTATTTTTTTTTTCTTCAGGGCAAACTAAAGTTGTTTTTTTTTGGTTTTTTTTTTTAAGTAAGAATTCATTTAAAGGACAAAATTGATTAACCTAATAAGGTAAACTAATATAACATAATATAGTGACATAACATAACATATAATATAATTAATATAATAATAATACATGTAAGTCAAAGAAAGTTTCTGATTAAAAACACAATTTTTTTTTTCCATAATGGCTTACATATCTTTCACTGTAGTATTTTGGGTACATATTCACATTAAATCAGGGGAATACCCATCACCTAATATGTCCTCTTCTCAATCAAAAATCAAATACACTGAAAATAGGCAGAGTCCTGTCTAGAGGCTTCCAACCTCAGTTTGAGAGAGGATGTGAAAAAAGTAATTAAAATACCACAACAATAAACACACACACACAAAAAAAATAAATATCGAATTAAATAACCGATAAGCACCACAACAATAAAGACAGGCACCACACAATAATCTCGGTTCTGAAATCAAATCATACTCAAGTACAAAAAGAAAGAGAAAGACAAAACAAAATAAAATAAAATAATATTGGAGACATCAACCGTAATCTCCACACCAAAATAAAGACGTCAAAAAAATAGATCATTTATTCTCCTCTTGCTGCTTTCGTGGTATGTGGAAGACTTCTACTTTATCTTGGATGGTAAAATCAGACCTGTTTCTAGAGATCTTGGTGGCTGTGCAGATCAGGGAATGGAGTTTATGAAGTCTTTCTTTGTGGTTCTAGCAGTTATGCTTCTTCAATGTCCTTTTTTTGTTTTTTATGTATTCTAGGTGTTTCAGAATAGTGCTACCATTCTGTGTTTTTCTTTTGTCTTCCGACTTACTTCGTTTAACATAACATGATCTAGGTCCATCCACGTTGCTGCAAAGTCTGTGATTGTATCATTTCTAACTGCCATGTAATATTCCATTGTATATATGTACCACATCTTAATGATCCATTCATCTGTTGTTGGACATCGAGGTTGGTTCCAAGATTTGGCTATTATACTGAGTGCTGCAATAAATAGTGGGGTGCATATGTATTTTGGAATGAATGTCCTTCCATCTTGGGGATATATGCCTAGGAGAGCAATTGCTGGGTCAAATGGCAGCTCAATTCTGAGTTCTTTGAGCACTCTCCAGACTTTTCTCCATAGATGTTGGACCAAGGGGCATTCCCACCAGCAATGAATGAGAGTTCCTTTCATACCAAATCCTCTCCAACAAAGGTTGTTCCCATTATTTTTGATGTGAGCCAACCTCACTGGTGTGAGGTGGTATCTCATTGTTGTCTTGATTTGGATCTCCCTGATGATGAGTGAAGGTGAGCATGTTTTCATGTGTTTGTTGGCCATCCTTCTCTCTTCCTCAGAGAAATGTCTATTCATTTCGTCTCCCCATTTTTTTATGGCTTCGTTTGGTTTTGAAGGACTCAGGTTTCTGAGCGCTTTGTATGTTCTAGATATCAGCCCTTTATCTGATATATCAAGTGAAAAGATTTTTTCCCATTCTGTTAGCTGTCTTCTTGCATTAAGTAGGGTTTCTTTTGCCATGCAGAAGCTTTTTAGTTTGATATAGTCCCATTTGTTTATAGTTGATGCTAACGTTTTTGCCATTGGTGCTCCATTCTCAAAGACCCTTTTAATATAAAGGTCTTCGAGTGTTCTGCCTATTTTATTCTCGATAAACTTTATAGATTCAGGTCTGATTTCCAGATCTTTGATCCATTTTGAGTTGACTTTTGTATAAGGAGTGAGATATGGGTCGATTTTCACTTTCGTGCATATGAGTTTCCAGTTGTACCAACACTATTTGTTGAATAGGCTTTCTTTGTTCCATTTCATATTCTTGCCTCTTTTATCAAATATTAGTTGGCTATATATCTGGGGTTTATGTCTGGGAATTCTGTTCTAATCCACTGGTCTGAGGTCCTGTCTCTGTTCCAGTACCATGCTGTTTTTATTACTATGGCTTTATAGTATAGTTTCAAGTTAGGTAAGGAGATACCTCCCAACTTCTCATTTTTCAGAATGTGTTTAGCTATCCTGGGTCTTCTATGGTTCCAAATGAATTTTATAATTGATTGTTCTATTTCTTTAAAAAATTGTGTCTGGATTTGGATAGGGATTGCATTAAATCTATATAGCAATTTGGGTAAAATAGTCATTTTGACTATGTTAATTCTACCTATCCATGAGGATGGGATGTTCTTCCATTTCTTTAGATCGTCTTCAATTTCTTTCTGAAGTGTTTTGAAGTTTCCCTGGTATAGATCTTTCACTTCTCTTGTAAGGTTGATTCCTAGGTATTTGATATTTTTTGATACTATCTTAAATGGAATTGTATTTTTAATCTCTCTCTCCTCAACTTCATTGTTTGTATATAAAAACGCTACTGTCTTTTGTGTATTGACTTTGTATCCAGCCACTTTACTGTATTGGTTGATTGTTTCTAGTAGTTTTTCTGTGGATTCTTTAGGGTTTTTGATGTATATCATCATATCATCAGCAAAAAGAGCTAGCTTGTGCTCCTCTTTCCCTACTTGAATTCCTTTGATTCCCTTCTCTTGTCGAATTGCTATTGCTAGGACTTCTAAGGTTATATTGAATAAGAGTGGAGAGAGTGGACAGCCTTGCCTAGTTCCTGACCTTAGTGGGAATGCTTCTAGTTTCTCGCCATTAAGTATAATGTTGGCTGTAGGCTTTTCATAAATAGCTGTAACTATCTTAAGGAAGGTGCCTTCTAACCCTATTTTGCTGAGTGTCTTTAACATAAACGGATGTTGGATTTTGTCAAACGCCTTCTCTGCATCGATTGATATGATCATGTGGTTTTTGTCCTTCATGTTGTTGATGTGGTGTATAATGTTGATTGATTTGCGTATGTTGAACCAACCTTGCATTCCTGGGATGAATCCCACTTGATCATGATGTATGATCTTTTTAATGAGGTGTTGGATTCGGTTTGCTAAGATTTTGTTAAGTATCTTTGCATCAATGTTCATTAATGAGATTGGTCTATAGTTTTCTTTTTTGGTGGTGTCTTTGCCTTCTTTAGGAATGAGTGTGATATTAGCCTCATAAAAGGAGTTGGGGAGGATTCCTGTTTTTTCTATGGTTTTGAAAAGCCTATGGAACAGTGGTAATAAGTCTTCTTGAAATGTTTGATAGAATTCACCTGTAAATCCATCTGGGCCTGGGCATTTGTTCTTAGGGAGTCTTTTAATTACGTCTTCAATTTCCTCTGAAGTGATTGGACTGTTTAGAGTTTCTAGGTCTTCCTTTTCCAGTCTTGGAAGAGGGTGTTTGTCCAAGAATCTGTCGATTTCTGGTGGGTTCTCTAGCCTAGTTGAATATAGTTGTTCATAATATGATCTCATGATATGTTGTATTTCTTGGGGTTCTGTTGTAATCTCTCCCCTTTCATTCGTGATCCTAGTGATTTGGGTGTTTTCCCTCTTTTTTTTGGTAAGTTTTGCCAATGGTTTGTCTATCTTATTTATTTTTTCGAAAAACCAACTCCTGGTCTCATTGATTTTTTGTATTGTTTTCTTAGTCTCTATGTTGTTTATTTCTGCTCTGGTTTTTATGATTTCTTGCCTTCTGGTTGTGGTTGGATTTCTCTGTTGCTGTTGTTCCAATTCTTTGAGGTGATCTTTTAAACTGTTGGTTTTGTTATTTTCCTGTTTCTTAACATAGGCCTGTAATGCTATGAGTTTCCCCCTAAGTACTGCTTTTGCTGTATCCCATAAATTCTGACATGTTGTCTCTTCATTGTCATTCGTCTCAAGGAATCTTTTTATTTCCTCCTTGAGTTGTTCTTTGATCCAGCTGTTGTTAAGCAGTATGTTGTTCAATCTCCAGGTATTAGTTTTCCTCCATTGCTTCTTCTTGACATCAATTATAAGCTCTGTTGCATATTGATCTGAAAGGGTACTTCTAATGATCCTTACCTTTGTGGTCTTATATAGGTTGGCTTTGTATCCTAAGACATGATCTATTCTGGAGAAGGTTCCATGTGGGTTTGAGAAGAATGTGTATTCTACTTTCTGGGGATGGAGGGCTCTATATAAGTCTATTAGCCCTAATTCTTCTAATTTTTCATTTAGAGCTCTTATTTCTTTACTATTTTTCTGTTTGGAGGATCTGTCCAGTGGTGATAGTGGAGTATTGAGGTCCCCTACTATTATCACAATTCCCTTCATGTGTTTCTCCAGGTTTGTCAGTAGTTGCCTCACATATTTTGGTGACTTTACATTAGGTGCATAGATATTGACCAGGGTTAGCACTTCTTGATCTAATGTTCCCCTGATCAGTAAGTAGTGCCCCTCTTTGTCTCTGATCACTTTCTTGAGGTTGAATACAATTTGGTCTGATATAAGAATGGCTGTCCCTGCTCTTTTTTGTTTTCCATTGGCCTGAATAATTACTTTCCATCCTTTAATTCTAAGCCTGTGCTTATCCTGTAACTGTAGGTGTGTTTCTTGCAGACAGCAGAAGTTCGGTTTATTTTTCCTAACCCAGTTCTCTACTATGTGTCTTTTAATTGGAGAGTTTAGTCCATTAACATTTAGGGAAATTATTGATAGAGAGGACTGTTGTGCAGTTGTATTGTGTGGCGTGGTTGTTGTTACAATCGGGGGTTTGGATTGTGTAATTCGTCTCTAAGTAAGTCGCTTAGGATCGGCTTAGTTTGCACAAATAGTTCAAGTTCGTTCATATTTGTGAATGTTTTTAGTCTGCCCTCCCATATGAATGATAGTTTTGCTGGGTATTGGACCCTGGGTTGGAAATTTCTTTCACTCAGTCGTTTAAATACGTCATTCCACTGTCTTCTTGCTTGAATTATTTCAAATGGGAGATCTGGTTTGATTCTTATGTCCTTTCCTTTGTACTTGAGGTTTTTTTTCTCCCTTATTGCTTTCAGGAGTTCCTCTTTCTCTTTGTTTTTCGCCATTTGGATTATCATGTGTCTTGGTGTGGGTTTATTAGAGTCTATTTTATTAGGGACTCTCTTGACTTCTTGGATTTGTCCTAAATTGTCTTTCCAGAGGGTGGGAAAGTTCTCTGTTATTATCTCCCTGACTACTTGTTCTTCCCCCTTCCCTATTTCTTCCCCTTCTGGTATACCCACAATTCTTAGATTGTTTCTTTTGTCCTTATTCATTAGATATTGGATTTTTCCTTCCAGTGCTTTGCCTTTTTTTTCTTTGTTGGTTTCTTGATCATTTTTATATTGCAGTTTTCCTTCGAGTTCATCGATGTGCTTCTCCAACTCTGTGGTTCTACTCGTAAGGCTTGTTATTTTGTCTTTTAAATCCTTCACTTCTTTTTGTATGGAATCTCTCATGTTCTTTAACATTTCTTCTTTAATTTGGCTTAGTCGTTCGTCCATGAATTTCTTATACTCGATTGCTAGGGTTTCTTTCATTCTGTTTAGTAATTCTTGCATTTTCTTCCTCATGGCCGCTTTTAGGTCTTCTTCCCATGAATCTGTGCGCTTTGGTGGACTTGGAAACTTGATAGGGCTTGTCATGTTGTCTCCAGTTATAAGGGATCTCCTTGATTTACGCATAATACTTTGTATTTAATGGTATGTTTTGGAGTACTATGGCTTCTAATTTCGGTCTGCTTTGGTCTCCTTCCTGAAGGTTTTTCTAGAGGAGCCTGTTGGGTGAGTTTGTTGAACCTAGCCCTTTCTCCTCCCCTTTGATCCCTAGAGTTCAACCTTCCTGCAGTGGGTTTTGTCCCCTTTCTGCTCCTTATTTCTGTCAGCGGTGCAATTCCACTCCTGGCCACAATGGTTACTGGTGCTGTTGAGCCTAGCACTCAATCCACCCTCCTTTCTCTGGGATTCAATGGAGCTCCGCCCCCTCCAATCCTCCCTTGAAGGAGTTCCCTCAGTTCGATTCTGCAGGCTCTATCTACGCCCTTGGGAAGTCCCTGGTCCGCTCCAGGGTCCAGGGGGGTGGACTGTTCTAGGTCACCTGCGAGTCTAGATGGTTGGCCCTATCTCCCCGTCTATTCGGGTCGCTCAACTTGTCTTTCTAGGCGCCACCCTGGGGGGAGGGTCCGGCACCAAGCTAAGCAAAAAGTCAGAAACTCATTCACGCCTCCCCAGCCGGCACTCAGGAGTCTCTGAGGGGAATGGCAGGCCCAAACGCCAAGCAAAAGTCAGAAACCCACTCACGCCTCCCCAGCCGGCCCTCAGGAGTCTCTGAGGGGAATGGCAGGCCCAAACGCCAAGCAAAAGGAGAGAAACCCACTCACGCCTCCCCAGCCGGCACTCAGGAGTCTCTGAGGGGAATGGCAGGCCCAAACGCCAAGCAAAAGGAGAGAAACTCACTCACTCCTCCCCAGCCGGCACTCAGGAGTCTCTGAGGGGAATGGCAGGCCCAAACGCCAAGCCTTTTTCTCTCTTTTCAAAGTGACCTTGCAGCCTAGGTTTCTGGGATGCAAGGGCTTAGCCAGAATGCAGATCCTGGGCTATTGACTTTTCCCAGAAAATAAGAGCTATAGCTTAGTGGATTTAGCTCTTTCTTTCACTTGACCTCTAAAATAATAGAGCCCAACCCAGTAAAGATAGAATTCCTAAATTTTTTCTACTTCTCACTAATTGCTTATTTTGCATCTGAAGTTAGTTTGCAAAGAGTTGCCTTGAGTTGTGACCTTCGCCTTTGTCACTCAGAATTCTTACTGCTTACACCCATTGATTGATGTATTGCTTATTGTTAAGCTCTGCTTTGTAATTGTAAACATTCTTCTCAATATCTAAGACTGGCTTTTATCCCTTATATATTCCTACCTTGGTGATTAAAATTCTGTAATGCACTTGCAAGAACATGTTTCTCCATATACTCACTGTGTGGATTCATTTTCTTCATTTCTTCATATTTTCCATTCGTGTATCCACTCTTCTCAAAGAGGACTCAAAGAACCCCTCTAACATGCATCCAGACCTCAAGAGCCAGTCCACGAGATCTGGCAAACCAAAGTTAGCCTACAACAGTTTGAAATATATTTTTTGTATTTGAAAATATAATAACTTATTAAGGAAGATAAACCCCAATAAAAATATAGATAGGATGAGATGTCATAATTGTTTCTTGGAGAGGAACACACCTGCCAGTGCTTGAGGGCTACTCCTGGCTCTGTAACCAGAAATTATTCCTAGTGGGCAGAGGGAACCATAGGAGATAAAACCCAGGTCACCTACATTCAAGACACTATCTGTTGTACTATTGCTCTGGTACCGAGGTGTAACTTTTTTTTAATGGTGGATTTAAGTAAAAACTACTATATAGGTGTATTTTTTATCTGAGCTTGCCAAGCAAGAAATATTGGATGTTTATCATGGACAAAAATTATCTATTCAAGAGAGGGTGGTTTCTGTCAAGTTGGCCATGTGGAGGTATGAGATGACCTTTGTAAAAGGAGGATGCATGCATTCCACAGATATTCAAGGACTGTACACGGAGATGCTAGTGAACACATGGGTTACAATGAACACTAGAGCTCATCTTGGAAATGAGACAAAATCCAGGAGACAGGAGAAGAGAGTGTGAGAAAACAGTCCAGGAAGATTCTGCACAAAAGAGAGTCCATTTTAATCGCAAATCCCTTTAAGCTCTGATTTCCAAGGGAGACCAGCTTTAACCATCTGCCTAGCTTGAGAGCCAAAGCATCCCAGCCAAGTGACAAGGTGTTGTCACTTTTCACTCTTCCCTCCCAATCCTGCACATGATCCCAGAAAAGAGGTGAGAAGGCAACATGAAAAAAAGGCGAAAAGCCAAACTGGCCTTTCTTACTGTAGAATTCAGAAAATAATGAGTGGAAGATATTTGAAATCAAATTTTGTTTGGAGTTTTGATTTTACAAGGCTCTGGAAATTGTGACGTCAGGATTAAAGTTATTACATTCATGACCTGAAATGACCATAGCTGTTTTTTTTTTCCATACAAAAGAAAACATACAGGGGACTAGGTCAGATTTTAACTAAGGGTCATAATATTATTTTCCATTAATAAAGGGCAAGGAGAAATTAAGAAAGATTAATATGCATTCATTCAAAATTCACATGTCCTGTATTATATATGTACCATATAAGAAAGAATAATTCTGCTGTGAATAAGTGTTACTTATTCTTAAGAAGTAGCTTTTGGGGACTCAAAGCAGTGCTCAGGATATTTGGAGGCCAAACAATCCTTGGCCAAGCAGGATACTACTGTTTAATAAAGCATTGTTACTTGGGCCCTACAATGACAAAAGCCAGTAAGTATTTGGTGGCTTCTAAAGTTACAGTGAGCAATGCTTGGGAGTAGAGTTCTGGGAATTAACCTGGGTCAAGGGCCATTCCCTGCATTCCTTGTCACCCCTGTACTCTCTTCCTGCCCCCCACTAGCTGCTTTTAATAGTGTTACTGTTAATGTAGTCATCTTTGGAGCTTTTCCTACTTCCTTATTGTTCAGACAAAGCATATTGATTAAATAATTTTCAAAGATCAGTCATAAATCCTGAAGATGAAAGTCAGTTAGTTGAAGACCCTTGAACGCAAATTTTTAGGGATGGTTTAGATCCCTTGTAATGGGGATACCTCTCTTCAAATTTTGGATACATGAATGGTCACCATATCATCTCTCATGCTTCAGTGCCCAAGTTTCTATAATCTGTCAGTCAAGAAGAATCCCTCGAAGCACCAACTGGCCCCACTTGGCAGGAAAATTGAGTATAGATGGAATAATTATGCTCTGCACCTGTGCTTCTGTGGCACCCTAATAAAATTTCCAAAAGAGTACCTTCCTCTTCCTCACCATCCTACTTAAGAAATTTAAATTTTATGTAAATGAAAATTAAAAGAAAATACCTGTGATTTAAATAATAGATATGTTCAGATTCTGCCTTTTGGAGTATCCTTAAAATTTTTCTAATTTTATCTGGTAATTAAAATTAGGGGTTAAATTAGAATGTGTCAAAGAAATTAAATCTACCCTTTAATTTTAAAAAATACAGAGCCACAAGGAGTCTGAATTATAAATTTTATATAGAAAACAGGGTGTTTTTTTTTAAGTGAGAATTAGAAGGGAACTGGGAGAAGAAAATGTCATTTTCTACTCTTCTAAGTTTTCAACTATGAATTTACTCTCCTTCCCATTATTATGTCTCCAAATTTTATTTAGAAGTTTCAAGAATGATGAAGCACCTTTCCTAGTCTCTGCCTATGATGCCTCACTACTGTGACTTATGCTTTTAGACAGTGACTACAGCTTTCTTCTCCCATCTACTTGACAACTCCATTTAAAACATAATCTCTTAAGTGTCATGAAGATCATTGCTAATTTAACTTAACTAAAGATTTTACTGAATGTTTGGTGTCTATATTTCATTGTGCATTTTTTTTTTGCTTTTTTTTGGGGGGGGGGGGTCACACCTGGCTTTGCTCAGGAGTTACTCCTAGATCTACGCTCAAAAATTACTCCTGGCAGGCTCGGGGGACCATGCTGAGATTCGAACCACTGTCCTTCTGCATGCAAAGGCAAATGCCCTACCTCCATGCTATCTCTCCGGACCCCATTGTGCATTTTCTTTTTTTTGTTTGTTTTTTTTTTGGGTCACACCTGGCAGTGCTCAGGGGTTATTCCTGGCTCCAGGCTCAGAAATTGCTCCTGGCAGGCACAGGAGACCATATGGGGCGCCGGGATTCGAACCGATGACCTCCTGCATGAAAGGCAAACGCCTTACCTCCATGCTATCTCTCCGGCCCCCCATTGTGCATTTTCTTAAGAAATTTTCTTAACGTAAAGGTAACTATACCAAAAGACAGCAGATTGTTTGAACCTCAGGGAGGATTTTCCCCCGTGGTTTGCATTTTTTGCTGTTTTTTTATAGCATTATTCTTGGTCATTTGATGAAGAAAGTTCTTAAAACGGCAGCAAAATTTATGTAAAGTTTTCCATTTTAATAAAAATCCCTGATTTTACTAAATAGTATAGTAGTATGTGAAAATATGCAAAGAAATATATATTATCAGTTAATCTTATTGTATTAGGAACTTTATCTTAACCCTAAAAGTAAATTAAAACTAATAATATAAAGACTTCTTAAATAAAATTTAAGATTTATTTTGGGGCCAGAGCAACAGTACAGTGGATAGAGCACTTGCCTTGTACAGAGCCAATCCTTTTCTATTCCTGGCACTACCTGAACTCCGCTAGGAGTGATATTTGTGGAAAAATATTAGGAGTAAATCCTGAGTACAGCCAAGTGTGGCTCAAACACATGCAAACACAAACACACACACACACACACACACACACACACACACACAGCAAGCTCCAGTTTCCTTATTCTTGTCACTTTATATAAAGCTATAAATACAGAGATTTGGGAACTATGGAATTATTTTGAGAGATATGATCATGCTAGTGTAGTTAAAATTTGAACCAATTCTTGTCACTTTATATAAAGCTATAAATACAGAGATTTGGAAACTATGGAATTATTTTGAGAGATATAATCATGCTAGTGTAGTTAAAATTTGAACCAATTTGTTACACATGAAGCAATAATTACTATAAACAAAATGATATAAAAAGGGAGACAGAATTTCATATAGGTAACTGGACATAAGCAGAAGTCCATAGAAGGTAAAAAATAGAGGTGATTGCTAAGTACGCTAACAATCAGAAATTTGACCAATTATAGATGGTACAAACTATGGGCCTTTGTAATATTCTACTAATATTAAATTAGGTTGAGGCCTGCTTTGGATAATTATGTTACAACAGATTGAGTCCATTTCTGAGTTTATGCGGATGGCATGTAAAGTTATCATGTTAAAAAATGAAACTCTTCAAGGTCTGTTACTTTTATTTAACAGCTCAAGTTTGTATATCTATGGATATGTAGTGCCTGCAAACAGAAACCTCTGCATTTTGAATAACACCTCTCCCACACCATATATCCCTTACCTCTGACCTCTATTCTTCTTCCATACACACATCCCAACCTTCCGCACCTTTATACAGAGATCTGGTCACAATGCCCTATCAGACTGTATATGATGGACTAACAGAAATTCCAAACTACAGTAACAATCACTCCTCTCCTACAGTGATATGAGTTCTCCCTCCCTTAGTTATAGTACTTTGATTCCATCTATTGTATCACATATGAAGAAGTAATAGGTTTGTATTATTCACTCCCTTATTTGTCCCCTCCTTCACTTCCACCTGGTCTAATTTCTCCCTCCTTATTACCTCTGTAACACAGACAATTATTTTTTAAGAGTTTTATTGTGATCAAAGTGAAATATAAATCTTTCACAATAATATTTAATGTACATAGTAACAATGAATTAGTGCCATTCCCACTACTAGTGTTGTCCTCCCTCCAATCCTGTTCCCAGCATGCATCCCATACCTCCTTCCTTTGTCCCCTGAACTGCTAGTTTAACTGGTCCCCTTTGTGTATAGCTTGTCATCTATTGGGTATTGATTCTGGTCTTGTTGACTTTGGGTTTGGTGTTGAAGTCTGATCATTTTTTTTTTTTAATTTCCACTCAATGTTCATAGGACTGGTTGATCCTGGTACCATTGATTTTTTTCCCCCTCAATTTATGAGGGAGAACAAGATGATTTAAGTTCTGTAGTTTTGCTGAGAAAAGAAAAGAAAAGGATAAAAAAAGCTGGGAGGAATCTGACTAGAAAGTATTTCTGATTAACTTTACAGTATTTTTAAGTAATCCCTCTTCTAAAATATGACACACTTTTAGAAAGCTACACATATTTTTGTAGCACAATGATTTTTCACAAATGTTAAATATATGCCTAGAACTCTTTATAGACCAAGAAACAAAATATCTACCAATTGATTCCCCTTAAGTCTCCTTCATGTTCCCTTCTATATATGTTATCCCAAGTTGTCATTATTATTTCCCTTACCATGGGTTAATGTAATTTGTATTTAAAATTTATGTAAGTAGAATCATGTATATACATTTGTGCCTTATTTTTTGAGTGTTTTTGGAACATCCACATTGTTTCATGTGACAATCAAAAATTCTCATGGTCATATAATATTCCATTTATAAATATACTACATTCTGTTATTGATAAGCATTATGTTGCTATTTTGGGATTATTATAAATTTTACTTCTTTTGAAGTTGTTCTTTTGTTCATTTATGTGTATATTTCTCATGGGACTTTGTGCATAGCATAAGAGTATACTCAACTTTAGTATGTGTGACAAATTTTTGAAGCGGCTATAACTTTTTATTAGCTTCAATAGTATAGTATTGTATATTCTTTTTATTTTTTTCTTGAGGAAATAAGGATAGGGACACATCCAGCTGTGCTCCTAGTTCTATGAACAGAGTTTATACCTGGTGGGTCTTAAGTGACAGCATAGTTTACCTCATGCAAGGTAAGTAAGTGCCCTATCCAGTATTCTATCTTTCCAGCCCCTCACATTATATTTTCTTTTTTATTTTATTGCTCTAAAGTATTTAAGCACCATGATTACAACCATGATTGTAGTTGGATTTCAGTCATAAACAGAACATCCCCCTTCATCAGTGCAATATTCCCACCACCAATACCTCCCTCACTCCTTCCCCACTCCTGCCTGTATTTGAGACAAGCATTCTACTTCTCTCACTCAACAACATTTTCATGCTAGTTGTTAGTGTAGTTATTTCCCTAACTGCACTCACCACTCTTTGTGATAAGCTTCATATTGTGAGCTAGTGTTTATTGTCTATTGTCTCTGGGCCTTATTACAATGATGACTTCAATCTTTCTTAAAACCCACAGATGAGTAAAACTACTCTGTGTCTATCTCTCTCCCTCTGACTTATTTCACTCAGCATACTAGATTCCATGTACATCCATGTATAGGAAAATTTCATGACTTCATCTCTCCTGTTGGCTGCATAATATTCCATTGTGTACATATACCACAGTTTCTTTAGCCATTCATCTGTTGAAGGACATCTTGGTTGTTTCCAATATATGGATATTGTAAATAGTGCTGCAATGAATATATAGTTGTGAAGAAGGTATTTTTGAATTGTATTTTTGTGTTCCTAGGGTATATCCCTAGGAGTGTTATAGTTGTATCATATGGGAGCTCACTTTCCAATTTCTTGAGGAATCTCCATATTTTTTTTTCATAAAGGCTGGACTAAATGGCATTCTCACCAACAGTGAATAAGAGTTCCTTTCTCTCCACATCCCTGCCATCCCTGATTGTTCTTGTTCTTCACATTATATTTTTAACACGCATTTTCCTAGTGATAGTTGAAATTATTATTTTTAAGTAATGTATACTGCTACTTAAGTATCTTATGAAGTTCAAGTTTTTACTTTATTTCTTATTGCATTATATGACTTCTTCATATTGAGATATAGATATCTTTATATAGTCTCTATATGAGTCTTATGAAATGTATCAAGCATTATGCTAGTTTGGATATGCCAATGAATTTTTCTATTTTTTATTCTAATATTTTGGGGTATTTTTTGTTTGTTCATTTGTTTGTTTTGTTTTGGGGCCACACCCGGTGATGCTCACCAGTTACTTCTGGCTATGCACTCAGAAGTAGCTCCTGGTTTGGGGGAACCATATGGGATACCGGGGATCAAACTGAGGTCTATCCTGGGTTAGCTGCATGCAGGGCAAATGTCCTACCACTGCGCTATAGCTCAGGCCCCAAATGAATTTTGTTTTTTGTTTGTGGGTCACACCCAGCAGCACTCAGGGGTTACTCCTAGCTCTAGGCTCAGAAATCGCTCCTGGCAGGCTCAGGGAACCATTTGGGATGCTGGAATTTGAACCACCTTCCTTCTGCATACAAGGCAAATGCCCTACCTCTATGCTATTTCTTCAGCCCCCCAAATGAATTTTTTTAAGTATGGTTATTTTTCTTTTACCACTAAGAACTTTAATGCAAAATCATTTAAATCAGAAGAATAACAACACTGAGAATTTTCAAAAAAGGATGAAATTGGATTATTTTGCGTAGTAAAATACATTAAGTAAATTTAAGTGTATGGACATGGTAAAGGAATTAACACATAAAATGATAAAATAAACAAAAATCTAGAGGGGCCTAAGTAGTAGCTATAAATTTTTTGGAATATTCACAGAGAAGCTCTCATATTTACCCACATTCAGGCACATTTGCTCACAATGTCCTTAAGTTCAAAATTATGGGTATAAAAACCCCTGTAATACTGAACAATATGGACAAAGATTTTGCTCTAAGAAGCTTATATTCTACTGATCACAAACTCAGTTTAGAGCCAGACTGAAAAGTTAGATGTATTTAAACTACAAGATTTTTAATATTATACACCCACAAATTGCAACTAATGGATGTTTATTATTTATTATTCTAGCTTTGTTATTCTAGTAGAAACCTGAGTTTTCTTTGGACCCTAGTATTGACATAAATAAACCAGGGTCTTTAAGTAAAAATTTTACTTCTGAAATAGGCTGAGTAAAAAGAAAAATAAAGATAAAATTGTACATAATTAAAAATTTAAGGCTTAAAAACAATATAGTATAAGCAAGATTCATGTCTTTCTCCAGGAATGTTCAATTCATTACAATTTGTTTTTTTGGTTTTCTGTTCTAATCATTGAAATAATAATGAGGAGTGTGTGTGTGTATGTGAGAGAGAGAGAGAGAGAGAGAGGAGAGAGAGAGAGAGAGGAGAGAGAGAGAGAGAGAGAGAGAGAGAGAGAGAGAGAGAGAGAGAGAAGAAAAGAGAATGACAAAAAGAGCAAAGAAACTGGGCAGAGAAAGGTAATTTCTAATGGATTACTAAATGTTCCCTAATGTAAAGATATTCTTTAGCCTACTCTTGCTTCTTTATCGTATGTCATAACTTGGCACCCAGTCAACTCCCACAAGGGGCAGGCCTGACTGCTCTATCCTCAAAGTGAACTTTATAAAGATGTTTTTATAAAGAATTTTATAAATTTCATAACAGTAACAATACATAAAACAATTATCTGGAGATTTAGAAGAGCTGATTCGAATCCTTACCTAAACGGGCTTAGTACAAGGGTTTGACCAGAAAGAACAAGTCAAATATTTTAAAAACTGGCACAAAATCCTTAAGACATAAGCAAAAAACAGACCTGTACACCACTATATCAAATTTAGGTGCAAATATCCCCCAAGATTTTGCTAACACACCATAAGCTGATTCAAAGCCAGAGTTTCCAGGTCTTAAAATTTTACATCTGGACCTTTATTTATAGTTTCCTTCAAATCCAAATTTATGTGTGAACTAGATAAATGGAATTGTGTGTAATGGGCAAAAGTGAATGAACATGAGAGTTCCTGTGACCTCCCATTTTTCTGAAATGCAAATGTTGGCCTATTTCCCTTTAAATCCTTCATGGATGAAAAAAAACTTCAAATAGAATTTGTAAAAACATTTCTTTCTAAACAAGCTCTTTCCTATAAAATAGTTAGTCATCTCTTAAAACAGTAAACCCAGCAGCTTTTTTTCTATTTTACCTTAGCTCCAGTAATATGCTAGCAGCTTCTAGGAGTTATTTTCATCTCACTCTAGCAAAAAAGTATCTTGTAAAATGAGAGAAGGCAGGGTCAACACATTCACTTGCATGCTGACTCAACATTAAAAAAAATCCCACCAACCCAAGAAAACCTAGATGCAAATTGGCAGAAAGCTGCCCAGCTCATTTGCACACTGGCACCACAGCTGGATTCCCTGTGATAGAAGTCTACAGTTTAAATTGCCCTGTGGTTTATACTGTCTGTGTATTTATCATATAATTTCTAAGAAGGATAGAAGTAAAAAAGTGGGGTGTTACCATGACATTGCAGTTTGAGTCTGACCAACCCTTTCAGACCAAAGTTCAGAATAATAAACTTTTAAGTTGGAAATGAACTTGTATATCATTGGAGCCAATTCACATCTTTTCTTTTTTTGCTACAAAATTCACCCTTTTATTATATTAATGTATGGTGATAAATTAAAAGTAATCATTTGAGGTTGATCATGACATCACATAGATTTTTGAATATAATCCTGAAACTTGAAACTAATATATTTTAAATATTTGCATATTTTAATATTTTTAAACCTTTTAAAATTTACTTTATTTAAGCATAGATTAATAAATAGCAGATATGGCATCTCTTTTACAATAATAAAAATGTTCTAACATTGGGGCCGGGCAGTGGCGCTAGAGGTAAGGTGCCTGCCTTGCTTGCGCTAGCCTTGGACGGACCACGGTTCAATCCCCCGGCGTCCCATATGGTCCCCCAAGCCAGGAGCAACTTCTGAGCGCATAGCCAGGAGTAACCCCTGAGCGTCAACGGGTGTGGCCCAAAAACCAAAAAAAAAAAAAAAATGTTCTAACATTATAGTGATGATAGTTACATAGCACTGTGGGCATATATATTTTTAATACTGATATATATTAAGAAGGTGACTTTTAATTAAGAAGGTAATATGAATTAAAACATTAAAATGATTGTATTTTGAACAACTTTGTAAAATACAGTGAGCCAATTCACATCTTATCAATAAGAAAACTAAATTGGAAAATTATCTATGTTAAGCACATTATTTACCAGTGTATCAGAAAATGTCTTCTTTTTTAATTAAATCAACTTGAGATAGAGTTTAAAAGTTGCTTAGATGAGTTGTGATCATACAATGTTCCAATGTTCAACATTTCACCAAGTGTTTATTTCCACCACCAATTTCCTTAGTTACCTTCTTGTTGTCCACCCACCCTTATTTTCAGGATGCCTCTATGACAAAAACTTTTCTCCCTCATTCTCTCTCTCACTCTCACTCTCTCATTCACTATCCCCCTCCCTTTTTCTTTCAGACATTGTAGTTTGTAATACTGTTACTGTGTTACTGAAGGTGTATCATGCACAGCACTTTATTTTATTTTAATTCCCAGTTCTTTCCAGAGTGATAATTCCAACTATTATTATAATAGTGATCCTATTTCTATCTTCACTGTACTTCCCACCCAACATTTATATTTTCTTTGGGTATTATTCTTTACAATGCAATTTTTTTTTACAATATCCCAAAGATTTTTTTAATATCCCTCAGATCTGCAGATGAGAGTGATCATTCTATGTTGTCCTCCCTTGGACTCATAACACTCAATATGATACTCTGCCTATCCATGTATAAGAAATTTCGTGACTTCATTTTCCTAATTGCTACATATTATTTCATTGTATAGCTGTACCAGAGTCTCTTTAGCCGCCATCTATGCTTGGGCACTTGGGTTGTTTCCAGATTCTGGCTATTATGAATAGTGCTTCAATGAAAGTAGGAGTGCAGATGCCTTTTCTAGATTGTCTTTTTTAGTTCCTAGGGTGTATTCCTAGGAGAGGTATTACTGGGTTGAATGGAAGCTCAATTTCTAGGGGTTTTGTTGTTGTTGTTGTTGTTTTTGAGGAAAGTCCATACTGTTTTCCAAAAAGGCTGGACCAGTTGACATTCCCACCAGCAAAGAGTAAGATCCCTTACTCCCCACATTCATGCCCGCACTGGTTGTTCTTCTACTTCTTTATGTGTTGTCAGTCTCTGTGGTGTGAGATATCACATTGTTCTTTTTTATTTACATCTCCTTGATGACTAACGATGTGAAGCATTTTTTCATGTGCCTCTCTTGGTTATCATTTTTTCTTGTTTGTTTGTTTCTATTCATCTCTTCTCTCCATTATATAATGGGTTTGGATGACTTTTCTTGTTAAGCTATACCAGTGATTTATATATATTTGCTATTAATCCCTTATTAGATAGTTTTAGGTGAATAACTTCTCCCATTATATGAGCAGTTTTTGTGTTCTAATCACTGTGTCCTTTGAGGTGCAGAAGCTTCATAATTTAATATAGTCCTATTTGTTAATCTTTGCTTAGTCTGTGGTGTTTCATCCTTGAAGATAACTTTAGCTACAGTGTCATAGAGATGTTCTACCTATGTTTTTCCTCTATATACCTTATAATTTCAGGTCTGATATCATGATCTTTAATCCATTTCAATTTAACATTTGTGCCTAATGTTAGAAAGAGGTATGAGCTAACTAGGTTTCCCAGCACCTTTTGTTGAAGAGGTTTCCATTTTTCTTATTCAAATTTTTTGCTCCTTTATCAAAAATCAACTTATTAAGGTTTGCCTTGTGCACGGCCAATCCAGGACAAACCTGGGTTCAATTTTTGGCATTCCATATGATTCTCCAAGACTGCCAGGAGTGATTTCTGAGCTCAGAGCCAGGAGTAACCCCTGAGCACCATCGGGTATGGCCCCAAAAACAAAACAAAAAAAATCAACTTATTATTTACCTGGTAATCTGTCTCAAAATATTCAGTTCTATTCCACTGACTGAAAAGTCTGTCTTTTTTCCAATACCATAAAATTTTAATCATTATTGCTTAGTAGAAGTGATGAATTTCGGGAAGGTAATGCTCTTCATCTTCTTCCCAAAGATTACTTTAGCTATTTGTGGAGGCTTATTCTTTCATATAAATTTTAGAAGTATTTGATCTATTTCTTTGAAAAATGTCATGAATATTCTTATAGGAATTACATTGAATCTATACAATGTTTTGGGAAGTATTGCCATTTTAATGATGTTCATCTTCCCAATCTATAAGTATGAAATGTGTTTACATTTCTGTGTGTCCTCTTTTATTTCTTTTCTTTTATTAAAATGTAATTGATTTGCCATTTGCTAGATATAACTCCAGCCCTGATCACCAGGATTTCAATAATTTTTGTGACATACCTGAATCTCTGTTGTTGTTTTTTTAATTTTTATTTAAACACTGTGAAATTTAAACAATTTCAAAATTGTTCATATTGTTGAGTTTCATTCATAGAATATACATGACCCTTCATCAATGCATATGGGAAGCTGTGTACAAGACAAGAACTCTACCACTGTGCTACTGCTCCAGACCATCACTTGTTTTTCTTATATCCCACAAATGAGTGAGAGTATTCTATGTCTATCCCTTTCCCTCTGACCCATTTTACTCAGCATAATAATCTCCATATGTAGGCAAATTTTAAGACTTCATTTTTCCTAATGGCTGAATACTATTACATTACATGCATATATCACAATTTTTTTTTGGCTACTCATCTGTTGTTGGGTACCTGGGTTGTTTCCAAATTCTAGGTATTGTAAGTAGGGCTGCAATGAACATAGGAGTGCAGGGGGAATTTTATATTATGTTTTGCTGTTCATGGGATATATCCCTAGGAGTGGTACTGTTGAATTACATAAAGCTCCATTTTTAGTGTTTTTTTTTGAGTAATATTTATATTTTTTTCCAAGAAGGCTGAACCAATCTTCATTTCTACTAGCAATAATGAGAGTCCCTTTCTCCCCACATCCACAACAGAAATGATCATTCTTGGTTTATTGTAATGTGTGCAGTCTCTATGGTATGAAACGGGTATCAACGGACATGAAGACAAATTTGAAAACCTGGAAAATAAACATCTCACTACTAAACAACCAGTGAATCAGACATGAATTAAAAAAGAAAATCAGAAGATTTCTTGAAACAAATGAGAAAGAAGACGTAAATTATCAGAATCTATGGGACATAGCAAAAGTGGTATTAAGAGGAAAATTTATAGTTTTACAAGCATTCATTAGAAAGAAAGAAAAGGCCTATTTGATAACTTAATGGTACAGCCTTAAGAAATTAGAAAAAGAGGCTCCTGACCGTGCTGCAACAGAGGGGCCATTTTCAAAGGGCTCTGCTGCACCTTTAAACCGCCCCCGCTGAAAGAGTTCCCAACAGCTGGGCAACAGTTGAGCTGTCTCTGCCCACAAACAATAATTACTACTCACACCATTTTTACTATATTTTTGAAACTCTTATCCTTAAAAAAAAAAAAAAGAGCTTACTAAACTTTCTGCTAGCGCTTTAATGAGTTTATTGGTGATTCAATAATTTCCAAAAACAAACTTGCCACTGAACATTTTCTTTTCTTTCTCTCCCATATATTTTGTTTTTCTTTCAATTTTTTATTCTTTTAATCATGTTGCTTTTGGTTTTCCTGAAACATTGTATTATGATCAGTTATATCAACTTTGTGATGCATATTCTTCAATAAAAATATTATAAAAAGGAGTGAGTGAGAAATGGCTGCATGTGGGGGTTTCCAGGCAGAGTGCTGATTGCTCTACCTGCAAAGTCTCCACCGGGCTGTGCTTCTTCTGAGGAACTGAGCACCGGAAGGGAGCCCTGTCCTACACTTCTCTGTCTTTCCTGAACTCTGGAAGCTCTCCTCAGAGCCCTGGGAAGCGAACCCCAAAGAAAATACATTCGGAAGCTACCCAGCGAGCCAGTGAGTGAGTGAGAAATGGCTGCAGGTGGGGGTTTCCAGGCAGAGTGCTGATTGCTCTACCTGCAAAGTCTCCACCAGGCTGTGCTTCTTCTGAGGAACTGAGCACCGGAAGGGAGCCCTGTCCTACCCTTCTCTGTCTTTCCTGAACTCTGGAAGCTCTCCTCAGAGCCCTGGGAAGCGAACCCCAAAGAAACTACATTCGGGAGCTACCCAGCGAGCCAGTGAGTGAGTGAGAAATGGCTGCATGTGGGGGTTTCCAGGCAAAGTGCTGATTGCTCTACCTGCAAAGTCTCCACCAGGCTGTGCTTCTTCTGAGGAACTGAGAACTGGAAGGGAGCCCTGTCCTACCCTTCTCTGTCTTTCCTGAACTCTGGAAGCTCTCCTCAGAGCCCTGGGAAGCGAACCCCAAAGAAACTACATTCGGAAGCTACCCAGAGAGCCAGTGACTCTCCTCAGAGTCCTGGGAAGTGAACTCCAAAAATACAGCATTCTGAAGCTGCCCAGCGAGCGAGTGAAAACTACGCCTGACCAGTGAGGCCCGACTGTGAAAAACTGTGAGTGCTGCCTGTGTGTGTCTCTATGCTATCCTGTTGCGTGAACCTCCTGAGAGTGGGCTGAAAAGAGGCTCCAGAAGGCACTTAGCTCCACTTCGCTACACAGCCGTGCGCTCTTTCTAAGAAAAGAACACCATCACAAGAAGAAAGAAACCACACTAAGAACTGTGCTGGATCACAGAAGCAAGAATTTCTCTCCAGACTGTCTTCTTTGATGCGTGCTTGGGCCTAAGATTTGATCCTGTGTGAGGCTTCATCCACGGAGGACTCCCCTCCCTTAGAGGCAAGCAGGCACATCCAGAAAGGGCGGAGCCAGAGAAGTGCGTTGCCTGCATCATATAACCAATGAATACCACCACAACACGTAGAAAAACCCACAATACAAGTGTGACAATGGGGAAACAACGCAGGCCAGCATCAGACATAGAGAATGAAGATGACAATTCTGATGACCAGTTAACGACCAACCAACTAATCAATCTCTCAGATAAGGACTTTAGAGTAGCAATATGGAATATACTCAAAGAACTCAAAGAAACCATGAATAGAATAGAACAGAACACTAATAAGAATCAAGAAAATATGAAGACAGAAATCACAAAACTCCAAACTGAAATAACATGTCAAATAACAGGCCTGAAAAAATCAGTAAACGAAGTGAATGACAAAATGGATAAGCTCTGGGACAGGGTATCAGAAGCTGAGAATAGACTTGGTGCTGTGGAAGATGAGGTACATAACAATTCCATACAACAGGAGAGATTGGAAAAAAAACGTAAAACAAATGAACAGACAATGGAAAAATTAGTCAAAGAATGGGAACACATGAAAATAGAGGTCTATGATAAGATCAACAGAAACAACTTAAGAATCATTGGAGTCCCAGAGACCCAGGAAGAAAATTTCCAGGAAGAATCAACGGTCAAGAACATCATTAAAGAGAAACTCCGAGAGCTAAAGAATATATGTGATCAAATCCTGCATGCTTGAAGAGTACCAACCAAAAGAGACCCAAGAAAAACCACCCCAAGACACATCCTAGTCACAATGACAAATCCCACAGATAGAGACAGAATTCTGAAAACAGCAAGATCAAAAGGGGAAATTACATTCAAGCAAGCATCCTTGAGATTTACAGCAGACCTGTCACCAGAAACACTAAATGCCAGAAAGCAGTGGTGGGATATTGTGACAAGACTGAATGAAATGAATGCTTCACCTAGAATACTGTACCCAGCAAAACTCACTTTCCGGTTTGACGGAAGAATACATGGTTTCACAGACAAAAAACAGCTCAGAAACTTTACAGACTCAAAACCAGTCTTAAGAGAAAAACTGAAAGACCTAATCTAAGACAAGACTGACCAAAAGACACACCAAATTTCGATATACAGATGGCATTAAATCCCAGGACAATTCTTTCTCTCAACGTCAATGGACTAAATGCACCAGTTAAGAGACACAGAGTGGCTAAATGGATCAAAAAACTCAATCCAACCTTCTGCTGCCTACAAGAAACGCACCTGAATAGTCAGAACAAACATAGACTCAAAATAAAAGGCTGGAGAAAAGTTATCCAAGCAAACAACACCCATAAAAAAGCTGGAGTGGCCATACTAATATCAGATAATGCAAACTTTATACTCAGGAAGGTTGTAAGGGACAAAGATGGATATTTTATATTAATCAAGGGGTATGTAGAGCAGGAAGAAATAACTCTCCTAAACATATATGCACCAAATGAGGGGCCAGCAAAATATTTAAAACAACTGTTGACAAATCTGAAAAACAATATCAATAACAACACAATAATTGTGGGGGACCTCAACACTGCTTTGTCAACACTGGATAGGTCAACCAGACTGAAACCCAACAAGAATATACTAGACCTGAGGAGAGAAATGGAAGAAAGAGGCCTAGTGGATATATATAGGACACTCCATCCCCAGAAACCTGGATACACATTCTTCTCCAATGTACATGGGACATTCTCCAGGATAGACTACATGCTGGCACATAAAACATACCTCCATAAGATCAAGAGGATAGAAATTTTGCAGACTACCTTCGCTGACCACAAGGCTCTGAAATTATTTGTAAATTCCAAAGGGACTCAGAAGAAACACTTTAACACCTGGAAGTTAAACAGCCTCATACTCAATAACCAGTGGGTCCGTGATGAAATCAAGGAGGAAATCAAAAGGTTCCTGGAAACAAATGACAATAAAGACACAAACTATCAGAACTTATGGGACACAGTAAAAGCAGTACTGAGAGGAAAATTTATAGCTTTGCAAGCACACATCAGGAAGGAAGAAGGAGCTTACCTGAGTAGCTTAATGACACAGCTAATAGAACTAGAAAGTACTCAACAAAAGGACCCAAAAATAGGAAGACAGAAGGAAATAACAAAGCTGAGAGCAGAAATCAACGAAGTGGAAACTCAAAAAACAATCCGAAAGATCAATGAAAGCAGAAGTTGGTTCTTCGAAAAAATAAACAAGATTGATAGACCACTGGCAAACCTAACAAAGAAAGAGAGAGAGAGAAACTTGATAACTCGTATTAGGAATGAAAAAGGAGAGATCACTACTGATATGACAGAGATTCAAAGGGTAATCAGAAACTACTTTGAAAAACTCTATGCCACTAAAAATGAGAACCTGGAAGAAATGGATAAATTCTTGGACTCTTATAATCTTCCACGGTTGAAAGAAGAGGATGTAGCATATCTAAACACCCCCATCACCATTGATGAAATAAAAATGGTAATCAAAAGTCTGCCCAAAAACAAAAGCCCAGGCCCAGATGGATTCACTAATGAATTCTATCAAACTTTCCAAGAGGAACTACTACCAATCCTGGCAAGACTCTTTCATGAAATTGAACAAGTGGAAACACTCCCAAATAGCTTTTATGAAGCCAACATCACCTTGATACCTAAACCAGACAGAGATGCTACGAAAAAAGAAAATTACAGACCAATATCGCTGATGAATGCAGATGCAAAGATCCTCAACAAAATCCTGGCAAATAGGATTCAATACCTCATTAAGAAGATCATCCACACACCAGGCGGGGAAAATCCGCGAAAGTACACCGGCCCAGTGGGGCTCAGCTGTGAAAGACTGTGAGTGTGACCTGTCTATGTCTGTCTACTGTCCTCTTGCGTGAAACTCTTGCGAGTGGGGCAAAAAGAGCCTCCAGAAACCTCGCTCGCCCAGACGCCATTTTCAGGGAGGGACTTCAGAGCATAAAAGCCGGCTATCCTTTGCAAAAGCTGGCTCCCTGTGTGTGACACCAGGCGGGGAAAATCCGCGAAAGTACACCGGCCCAGTGGGGCTCAGCTGTGAAAGACTGTGAGTGTGACCTGTCTATGTCTGTCTACTGTCCTCTTGCGTGAAACTCTTGCGAGTGGGGCAAAAAGAGCCTCCAGAAACCTCGCTCGCCCAGACGCCATTTTCAGGGAGGGACTTCAGAGCATAAAAACCGGCTATCCTTTGCAAAAGCTGGCTCCCTGTGTGTGACACCAGGCGGGGAAAATCCGCGAAAGTACACCGGCCCAGTGGGGCTCAGCTGTGAAAGACTGTGAGTGTGACCTGTCTATGTCTGTCTACTGTCCTCTTGCGTGAAACTCTTGCGAGTGGGGCAAAAAGAGGCTCAGAGGAGCACGGCCGCTCCGCTTCGCTACGCGGCCGTGCACTCTTTCTAAGGAAAGAACTCCATTGCAACAAGAAGGAAAAATCACACTAAGAACGGCGCTATATCACAGAAGCAAACATTTCTCTCTAGACTGTCTTCTCTGTTACATGCTCGGGCCTAAGATTTGACCCAGTGTGAGGCTTCATCCACGGAGGACTCCCCTCCCTTAGAGGCAAGTCAGCCCATCCAGAAAGGGAGGAGCCAGAGGAGTGTGCTGCCTACATCATATAGACAATGAATACCACTACAACACGTAGAAAAACCCACAATACAAATGTGACAATGGGGAAACAGCGCAGGCCAGCATCAGACATAGAGAATGAAGATGACAATTCTGAGGACCAGATAATGACTGAACAACTAATCAACCTCTCAGATAAGGACTTTAGACTAGCAATATGGAAGGTGCTCAACAGACTCCAAGAAACCATGGATCGAGTTGAACAGAACACTAATAAGAACCAAGAAAATATGAAGGCAGAAATGACAAAACTCCAAACTGAAATAACATGTCAACTAACAGGCCTGAAAAACTCAGTAAACGAAGTGAATGACAAAATGGATAAGCTCTGGGACAGGGTATCAGAAGCTGAGAATAGACTTGGTGCTGTGGAAGATGAGATACATAACAATTCCATACAGCAGGAGAGATTGGACAAAAAACTTAAAGCAAATGAGCAGACAATGGAAAAATTAGTCAAAGAATGGGAACAGACGAAAATAGAAGTCTATGATAAGATCAACAGAAACAACTTAAGAATCATTGGAGTCCCAGAGACCCAGGAAGAAAATTTCCAGGAAGAATCAATGGTCAAGAACATCATTAAAGAGAAACTCCCAGAGCTAAAGAATATATGTGATCAAATCCTGCATGCCCGAAGAGTACCAACCAAAAGAGACCCAAGAAAAACCACCCCAAGACACATCCTAGTCACAATGACAAATCCCACAGATAGAGACAGAATTCTGAAAACAGCAAGATCAAAAGGGGAAATCATGTTCAAGCAAGCTTCCCTGAGATTTACAGCAGACCTGTCACCAGAAACGCTCAATGCCAGAAAGCAGTGGTGGGATATTGTGACAAGACTGAATGAAATGAATGCTTCACCCAGAATACTATACCCAGCAAAACTCACTTTCCGGTTTGATGGAAGAATACATGGTTTCACAGACAAAAAACAGCTCAGAAACTTCACAGACACAAAACCAGTCTTAAGAGAAAAACTGAAAGACCTAATCTAAGACAAGACTACCCAAAAGACACACCAAATTTTGAAATAAAGATGGCGTTAAATCCCAGGACAATTCTTTCTCTCAACGTCAATGGACTAAATGCACCAGTTAAGAGACACAGAGTGGCTAAATGGATCAAAAAACTCAATCCAACCTTCTGCTGCCTACAAGAAACGCACCTGAATAGTCAGAACAAACATAGACTCAAAATAAAAGGCTGGAGAAAAGTTATCCAAGCAAACAACACCCATAAAAAAGCTGGAGTGGCCATACTAATATCAGATAATGCAAACTTTATACTCAGGAAGGTTGTAAGGGACAAAGACGGACATTTTATATTAATCAAGGGGTACGTAGAGCAGGAAGAATTCACTCTCCTAAACATATATGCACCGAATGAGGGGCCAGCAAAATATTTAATACAACTGCTGACAAATCTGAAAAATAATATCAACAACAACACAATAATTGTGGGGGACCTAAACACGGCTTTGTCAACACTGGACAGGTCAACCAGACTGAAACCCAACAAGAATATACTAGACCTGAGGAGAGAAATGGAAGAAAGAGGCCTAGTGGATATATATAGGACACTCCATCCCCAGAAACCTGGATACACATTCTTCTCCAATGTACATGGGACATTCTCCAGGATAGACTACATGCTGGCACATAAAACATACCTCCATAAGATCAAGAGGATAGAAATTTTGCAGACTACCTTCGCTGACCACAAGGCTCTGAAATTATTTGTGAACTCCAAAGGGACTCAGAAGAAACACTTTAACACCTGGAAGTTAAACAGCCTCATGCTCAATAACCAGTGGGTCCGAGATGAAATCAAGGAGGAAATAAAAAGGTTCCTGGAAACAAATGACAATAAAGACACAAACTCTCAGAACTTATGGGACACAGCAAAAGCAGTACTGAGAGGAAAATTTATAGCTTTGCAAGCACACATCAGGAAGGAAGAAGGAGCTTACCTGAGTAGCTTAATGACACAGCTAATAGAACTAGAAAATGCTCAACAAAAGGACCCAAGAACAGGAAGACAGAAGGAAATAACAAAGCTGAGAGCAGAAATCAACGAAGTGGAAACTCAAAAAACAATCCGAAAGATCAACGAAAGCAGAAGTTGGTTCTTTGAAAAAATAAACAAGATTGATAGACCACTGGCAAACCTAACAAAGAAAGAGAGAGAGAGAAACTTGATAACTCGTATCAGGAATGAAAAAGGAGAGATCACTACTGATATGACAGAGATTCAAAGGGTAATCAGAAACTACTTTGAAAAACTCTACGCCACTAAAAATGAGAACCTGGAAGAAATGGATAAATTCTTGGACTCTTATAATCTTCCACGGTTGAAGGAAGAGGATGTAGCATATCTAAACACCCCCATCACCATTGATGAAATTAAAACAGTAATCAAATGTCTGCCGAAAAACAAAAGCCCAGGTCCAGATGGATTCACTAATGAATTCTATCAAACTTTCCAAGAGGAACTACTGCCAATCTTGGCAAGACTCTTTCATGAAATTGAACAAACAGAAACACTTCCAAATAGCTTTTATGAAGCCAACATCACCTTGATACCTAAACCAGACAGAGACGCTACCAAAAAAGAAAATTACAGACCAATATCACTGATGAATGCAGATGCAAAGATCCTCAACAAAATCCTGGCAAATAGGATTCAATGCCTCATTAAGAAGATCATCCACTACGATCAAGTAGGTTTCATCCCAGGAATGCAAGGCTGGTTTAACATCCGTAAATCTATCAACATAATACACAACATCAATAACAAGAAAAATAAAAACCACATGATCATATCAATAGATGCAGAGAAAGCATTTGATAAGGTCCAACACCCATTCTTGATCAAAACTCTCAGCAAGATGGGAATGGAGGGAACCTTTCTCAATATAGTGAAGGCCATCTACCACAAGCCAGTGGCAAATATTATCCTCAATGGAGAAAAACTGAAAGCCTTCCCTCTAAATTCTGGCACAAGACAAGGCTGTCCTCTCTCACCACTCCTATTCAACATAGCACTGGAAGTACTTGCTATAGCGATTAGGCAAGAAAAGGATATCAAGGGAATCCAGATAGGAAAGGAAGAAGTCAAGCTCTCACTGTTTGCAGATGACATGATACTCTACTTAGAAAACCCTAAAGACTCTATCAAAAAGCTTCTAGAAACAATAGACTCATATAGCAAGGTGGCAGGCTACAAAATTAACACACAAAAATCAATGGCCTTTCTATACACCAACAGTAATAAAGAAGAAATGGACATTAAGAAAACAACCCCATTCACAATAGTACCACACAAACTCAAATATCTTGGAATCAACTTGACTAAATATGTGAAGGACCTATACAAAGAAAACTATAAAACTCTGCTCCAAGAAATAAGAGAGGACACACGGAAATGGAAACACATACCCTGCTCATGGATTGGCAGGATTAACATCATCAAAATGTCAATACTCCCCAAGGCATTATACAGATTTAATGCCATCCCTCTAAAGATACCCATGACATTCTTCAAAGAAGTGGATCAGACACTTTTGAAATTCATTTGGAACAATAAACACCCTCGAATAGCTAAAGCAATCATTGGGAAAAAGAATATGGGAGGAATTACTTTTCCCAACTTTAAACTGTACTACAAAGCAACAGTTATCAAAACAGCATGGTATTGGAATAAGGATAGGTCCTCAGATCAGTGGAATAGGCTTGAATACTCAGAAAATGTTCCCCAGAGATACAACCATCTAATTTTTGATAAAGGAGCAGGAAATCCTAAATGGAGCAGGGAAAGCCTCTTCAACAAGTGGTGTTGGCACAATTGGATAGCCACTTGCAAAAAATTAAACTTAGACCCCCAGCTAACATCATGTACAAAGGTAAAATCCAAATGGATTAAAGACCTCGATATCAGCCCCAAAACCATAAGATATATAGAACAGCACATAGGCAAAACACTACAGGACATTACAGGCATCTTCAAGGAGGAAACTGCACTCTCCAAGCAAGTGAAAGCAGAGATTAACAGATGGGAATATATTAAGCTGAGAAGCTTCTGCACCTCAAAGGAAATAGTGCCCAGGATACAAGAGCCACCCACTGAGTGGGAGAAACTATTCACCCAATACCCATCAGATAAGGGGCTAATCTCCAAAATATACAAGGCACTGACAGAACTTTACAAGAAAAAAACATCTAACCCCATCAAAAAATGGGGAGAAGAAATGAACAGACACTTTGACAAAGAAGAAATACGCATGGCCAAAAGACACATGAAAAAATGTTCCACATCACTAATCATCAGGGAGATGCAAATCAAAACAACGATGAGATACCACCTCACACCCCAGAGAATGGCACACATCACAAAGAATGAGAATAAACAGTGTTGGCGGGGATGTGGAGAGAAAGGAACTCTTATCCACTGCTGGTGGGAATGCTGTCTAGTTCAACCTTTATGGAAAGCGATATGGAGATTCCTCCAAAAACTGGAAATCGAGCTCCCATACGATCCAGCTATACCACTCCTAGGAATATACCCTAGGAACACAAAAATACAATACAAAAACCCCTTCCTTACACCTATATTCATTGCAGCTCTATTTACCATAGCAAGACTCTGGAAACAACCAAGATGCCCTTCAACAGATGAATGGCTAAAGAAACTGTGGTACATATACACAATGGAATATTATGCAGCTGTCAGGAGAGATGAAGTCATGAAATTTTCCTATACATGGATGTACATGGAATCTATTATGCTGAGTGAAATAAGTCAGAGAGAGAGAGAAAAACGCAGAATGGTCTCACTCATCTATGGGTTTTAAGAAAAATGAAAGACACCCTTGTAATAATAATTTTCAGACACAAAAGAGAAAAGAGCTGGAAGTTCCAGCTCACCTCAGGAAGCTCACCACAAAGAGTGATGAGTTTAGTTAGAGAAATAATTACATTTTGAACTGTCCTAATATTGAGAATGTATGAGGGAAATGTAGAGCCTGTTTAGGGTACAGGCGGGGGTTGGGTGGGGAGGAGGGTGATTTGGGACTTGGGTGATGGGAATGTTGCACTGGTGATGGGTGGTGTTCCTTTTATGACTGAAACCCAAACACAATCATGTATGTAATCAAGGTGTTTAAATAAAAAAAAAAAAAAAAAAAAAAAAAAAGAAGATCATCCACTACGATCAAGTAGGTTTCATCCCAGGAATGCAAGGATGGTTTAACATCCGTAAGTCTATCAACATAATACACAACATCAACAACAAGAAAAATAAAAACCACATGATTATATCAATAGATGCAGAGAAAGCATTTGACAAGGTCCAACACCCATTCTTGATCAAAACTCTCAGCAAGATGGGAATGGAAGGAACCTTTCTCAATATAGTTAAGGCCATCTACCACAAGCCAGTGGCAAATATTATCCTCAATGGAGAAAAACTAAAAGCCTTCCCTCTAAATTCTGGCACAAGACAAGGCTGTCCTCTCTCACCACTCCTATTCAACATAGCACTGGAAGTACTTGCTATAGCGATTAGGCAAGAAAAAGATATCAAGGGAATCCAGATAGGAAAGGAAGAAGTCAAGCTCTCACTGTTTGCAGATGACATGATACTCTACTTAGAAAACCCTAAAGACTCTACTAAAAAGCTTCTAGAAACAATAGACTCATATAGCAAGGTGGCAGGCTACAAAATTAACACACAAAAATCAATGGCCTTTCTATACACCAATAGTAATAAGGAAGAAATAGACATTAAGAAACCAACCCCATTCACAATAGTGCCACACAAACTCAAATATCTTGGAATCAACTTGACTAAAAATGTGAAAGACCTATACAAAGAAAACTATAAAACTCTGCTCCAAGAAATAAGAGAGGACACGCGGAAATGGAAACACATACCCTGCTCATGGATTGGCAGGATTAACATCATCAAAATGCCAATACTCCCCAAGGCGTTATACAGATTCAACGCTATCCCTCTAAAGATACCTATGACATTCTTCAAAGAGGTAGATCGGGCACTTTTGAAATTTGTTTGCAACAATAAACACCCTAGAATAGCTAAAGCAATCATTGGGAAAAAGAATATGGGAGGAATTACTTTCCCCAACTTTAAACTTTACTACAAAGCAATAGTTATCAAAACAGCATGGTATTGGAATAAGGACAGACCCTCAGATCAGTGGAATAGGCTTGAATACTCAGAAAATGTTCCCCAGACATACAATCACCTAATTTTTGATAAAGGAGCAGGAAATCCTAAATGGAGCAAGGAAAGCCTCTTCAACAAGTGGTGTTGGCACAACTGGCTAGCCACTTGTAAAAAATTGAACTTAGACCCCCAGCTAACATCATGTACGAAGGTAAAATCCAAATGGATTAAAGACCTCGATATCCGACCCCAAACCATAAGATATATAGAACAACACATAGGCAAAACTCTCCAGGACATTGAGACTTCAGGCATCTTCAAGGAGGAAACTGCACTCTCCAAGCAAGTGAAAACAGAGATTAACAGATGGGAATATATTAAGTTGAGAAGCTTCTGCACCTCAAAGGAAATAGTGCCCAGGATACAAGAGCCACCCACTGAGTGGGAGAATCTATTCACCCAATACCCATCAGACAAAGGGCTAATCTCCAAAGTATACAAAGCACTGACAGAAATTTACAAGAAAAAAACATCTAATCCCATCAAAAAATGGGGAGAAGAAATGAACAGACACTTTGACAAAGAAGAAATACAAATGGCCAAAAGACACATGAAGAAATGCTCCACATCACTAATCATCAGAGAGATGCAAATCAAAACAACAATGAGATACCACCTCACACCACAGAGAATGGCACACATCACAAAGAATGAGAACAAACAGTGCTGGCGGGGATGTGGAGAGAAAGGAACCCTTATCCACTGCTGGTGGGAATGCCGTCTAGTTCAACCTTTATGGAAAGCAATATGGAGATTCCTCCAAAAACTGGAAATCGAGCTCCCATACGATCCAGCTATACCACTCCTAGGAATATACCCTAAGAACACAAAAATACAATACAAAAATCCCTTCCTTACACCTATATTCATTGCAGCACTATTTACCATAGCAAGACTCTGGAAACAACCAAGATGCCCTTCAACAGACGAATGGCTAAAGAAACTGTGGTACATATACACAATGGAATATTATGCAGCTGTCAGGAGAGATGAAGTCATGAAATTTTCCTATACATGGATGTACACAGAATCTATTATGCTGAGTGAAAAAAGTCAGAGAGAGAGAGAAAAATGCAGAATGGTCTCACTCATCTATGGGTTTTAAGAAAAATGAAAGACTTTCTTGCAATAATAAATTTCAGACACAAAAGAGAAAAGAGCTGGAAGTTCCAGCTCACCTCAGGAAGCTCACCACAAAGAGTGATGAGTTTAGGTAGAGAAATAACTACATTTTGAACTGTCCTAATATTGAGAATGTATGAGGGAAATGCAGAGCCTGTTTAGGGTACAGGCGGGGGTTGGGTGGGGAGGAGGGAGATTTGGGACTTGGGTGATGGGAATGTTGCACTGGTGATGGGTGGTGTTCCTTTTATGACTGAAACCCAAACACAATCATGTATGTAATCAAGGTGTTTAAATAAAAAAAAATAAAAAAATAAAAAAAAAAGAACTGATAGAGAAAGAAGAATATTTTGAACTGTCCTAATAATGAGAATGTATGAGGGAAATGGAGAGTCTGTTTAGAGTACAGGCGGGAGTCTGGTGGGGAGGAGGGAGACTTGGAACATTGGTGATGGTAATGTTGCACTGGTGATGGGTGGTGTTCTTTACATGACTGAAACCCAAACACAATCATGTATGTAATCAAGGTGTTTAAATAAAATTAAAAAAAAAAGAAAAAAAAAGAAATAAAAAATTAAAAGAAGAAAAAAAATATTATAAAAATGCATTAACAAGGTCCAGCACTCATTCATGTTAAGAACTCTCAACAAGATGTGAATTGAAGGAACTTTCCTTGATATTGTCAAAGCCATTTATTATAAACCCATTGCAAGCATTATACTCAATGAGGAAAAACTTTCTTTCCCCATTTTTAAAACTTTAAAAGCCTTTCCACTAAGATCTGGCACAAGGCAATAAGGCAATGTTGTCCCCATCACCATTCTGTTCAATATAGTAGTGTGTTATCTTTTATTTTTTGAAGTGGTGTTTTGTAGTTTTCTTTGTATAGATCTTTCATCTCTTTTGTTTTGTTGATGCCAAGGTACTTTATTTTCTGAGACAAAACTGTAAATAGAATTTTGGGGTACTATATCTTTTATTATTTATATATAGGAAAGCCGTGTAGACTTTCGCATGTTGACTGTAAACTTGTCATTTTAGTGTAGAAATCTTTTGTTTCTGGGAGCTTTTTTGAAGAGTGCTTAGAATTTTTTAGTTACAGTATCATATCAGCAAAACTAAGAACTTGACTTCTTTTCCTATCTGGATGCCTTTGATATCTTTTTCTTGTCTAATTGTGATGGCAAATACTTCTAGTATTCTATTTAATGGAAGTAATGACAATGGTCAATATTTTTTGTTCCTGATCTTAAAGGGAAGACTTATAATTTCTCCCCATTTAATATAAAATTTGCCATGTGCTTGGAGTAAGTGAATTTTACTATGTTGAGGCAAGTTTCTTTAATTCCCATTTTCTTGAAAGTTTTTGTCATAAATGGATGCTGGATCTTATGAAAAGCTTTCTCTGATCTAGTAATATGATTGTGTGATTTTTCTTTTTCTTTTATTAACAATGTGATGTATTATGTTGAATGACTTGCATATATTAAACTCTCCTTGAATCTCTGGGATGAATCCTATTTGGTCAAAATGTGTAAATTGGGGGGGGGGGGTTGTTGTACACTATTTGCTAATATTTTGTTTAGGATTTTTACATCTGTGGTCATCCAAGGTATCAACCTGTAATTTTTTTTTTTATTTGTGGCATCTCTGCCTGCTTTTTATCAGAGCAAATGATGTTTGCTTTTTTTTTTTAATCCAGATGATGTTTGCTTCATAGGAACTATTTGCCAATCCCTTCATGCTCTTCCATTTCTTGGAAAAGCATGAAAAGGATTGACAGAAGTTCGTTTTTAAATGTTTCAAAAATTTCATAGTAAGGGGCCAGAGTGGTGACGCAAGCAGTAAGGTGTCTGCATTGCCCGTGCTAGCCTAGGACGGACAGTGGTTTGATCCCCTGGTGTCCCATATGTTCCCCCAAACCAAGAGCTATTTCTGAACGCATAACCCCTGAGCATCACCAGGTGTGGCCCCAAAACAAAAACAAAACAAACAAAAAAAGAATTTGCTAGTGAATCCATCTGGCTTCAGGCTTTTTCTTTTTTCTTTCTTTCTTTTTTTTCTTTTTGGTGGGAAGAATTTTGATTACCATTTTGATTTTCACAATAGTGATTAGTCTCTCAAGTATTTCAACTTATCTTGATTTAGTCTTGGGAGGTGATAGGACTCCAAGAATTTATACATTTCTTCTAGGTTCTCTAGTTTTCATGGCAGAGGTTCTCAAAGTAAACTAATAATCTTATGGTGATTGTTATGATTTTACCCTCTTTTTTTAAATTCAGTTTAATAGGGTTCTCTCTCTTCATCTCTCTCTCTCTCTCTCTCTCTCTCTCTCTCTCTCTCTCTCTCTCTCTCTCTCTCTCTCTCTCTCTCTCTATCAAGTTGCTTTATTGTTGCATCAGAGCCTTTTTGATGGGCTTGGATGGTGGTGGAAGGTGATGGAGGCCTTTTTTCCCCAGCTCAGGACCACATGGCTGCACCTCCTTTCAACTGGCAGGTATCTGGATTCAAGAGTGCGGCGGGTATAAAACTCACAGGCTGTCAGGTTTCTTCAGGAGATAACTGTCATCTTTATTTATGCCCTGGCCACCACATGTGTGGCCTATCATAACCATTTACGCACGCTATCCTCAGCTTGCCCTGCAACTTAACTTTTGTCAGCCATCTCTTGTCCTGCTTCCTCCTCCATCCTGCATCCAGGCAAAATCCTTCTTTGACCCCTTAGGCAAAACCTTTTAAAACCTTCCAAGACCCTCCCAGAAGTGGGAGGATCTATTAGCAGGTAAAATTACACCAGAGGAATTGGGGGGTGTGGTTACAGCTTTTGGTTTCATTGATTTTTTGAATTGTTCTTTAGGGTTCCAGTTTATTAATTTCTACTCTAAATTATATTTTACTTTCTTTTGCCTCCCTTTAAATCATTTTGTTGGTCATTTTCCAATGTCTTAAGCTGTACAGTCAGGTTATTTATGTAAACTCTCCTCCTTTTTGATGAAAACCTGCAAAGCTATTAACTTTCCTCTTAACATTGCTTTTGTTGTGTCCCACATGTTCTGGTAATCTGTATCCTCATTCCCATTTGTTTCCAGGAATCTTTTAATTTCCTTTTTGATGTATTCTCTGACCCACTGGTTGTTCAGTAATGAGCTATTTAGGATTTTCAGGTGTTTGGAATTGCTTCACTGTTTCTGTTTGTGATTAGCATCTCTTGTCAATGATTCTTGGCCTGAGTAAATACTTGGTAGATTTATATCCTCTTGAATTTGTGGAGATATGCGCTGTGTCTCAGTAAAGTCTATTCTGAAGAATGTCCCATATTTTGGGGGATAAACGTTCTTAGATATACCTACTAAAGCCTCCTATTAAAGCCCTCTCTTCCATTTTTTCATTAAAGTGATTATTTACTTTCTTATCGTTAGTCTAATCTATAACCTGTGTGGGTGCCACAGTTTATTCCAAGGGGCAGAACAAAGGGCTTCACCTACAGTCTATTGTCTCTGATCTCAGGAATTAGACAATATCAAATTCAAGATTCTCTCAAATCTGAAACTAGAACATTTCTATTACATTTTTATAAGCCAAAATGACAGAAAGCAGAGAAGCAATTACTATTAACCCATATAAAATATTTTAGTATTACAAGTCAAAAACATAACCTAATAAATAATGTAAAATAACATGAATAATCTCAAATAACACTAGCTTATAGTCTAAGAAAGAATTATATGATAACTGTGCACCCTTTATAATGTAGGACCTGTTACAATGTAGTTTCACTTATTTTATTGAGGAGACAGTCAGTAGTCTAGAAAATTTAGGTGGGGTGATGACATATTTGACTTAGATTGAGCTAACTGTCACAGATTGTGGTGTTGGGTGGTTTCGGAGATTGGGATAGAGTAGAATGAGGAAGAGTGGCATCTATTAATTCATTGGATTCATCATAGAGGTTTGTCACTAGCATATGTAACTTCCTCTTTGTCTGCCTGCTTTTGTGTAAAAGATAAACGTTCATCATCTACTGTGTCTGATACAGCTGATGTGGCAAGCTTGAAATATAAGCATGCACTCTCACTGCTTCACAGTGCTTCTAAAATGGCTTGCCACAAGGCAAACACTGACTGTGATTTTCACTTTCCATTTTTAGTTGTGAAATTTAAAAAAAATCTTCTTTTGGTTAGAGAAAATGGTGTTAATGTAGGAACTTTATAAAACCAAAGTAATTTTATATGAACTTCTGAAATCTGGGAAATCTGTGTATAAGGATAGGAAAGAGAGAAGCTCACATTTTCCGAGATAATGAGGTTTTATTTTAAGGAGGTAGAGGGTACCTACATGTTTTCAATGTTTTCACAGCTAATCTTCACCAAGAACTAGAGATTCAGACAAATAAAAGTAGCTGTAGTAAACACATAACAGGTCTGGTGTTTTACTTTGCAAACACTCCTTAGATATAGGTATCTGTTTTACTGTTGCATTCCTTTATTTTGTTATGCTATCTTTTTTTATACTTTTATTTATATGAACATCTATCTCTATATTGTCACTGTTTTTTAGTATCTGTCTCCCAAGACTTCTGTTTCTCGTAATGGTGTTCTCATTTATTTTCTTCTGTCTGGACACAGAACTGACTCCAATTGGATAGCATTGCATTCAAAGTCCAAGAGGGAGGACTTACAAGCCCGCTTAGTAAATTGTCAGTAGTTATATGAACTGTCCCACCAACCTTCATAAATAATATAGAATAGAACAGAGAATAGAAAATGATTACTTTGTGTGTGGCCCCAAAATTAACAGCAACAATAAAATTATGTATACAAGAGATGTAAAATATCGTCCTTGTCCTATCAGGATAAGATAGAAAAATAAAGTAGGGTGTCATCTTTCCTCAGGACACTTGGAACCCAAAAGTGGATTCCTCAAATTAAGAATTGTTATAAGGCCCTACAGTATTAGGGTAGAAAACTATAATAAAAACATATTTCTGGAGTTAGAGTTCCAAAGGTTTAATACCATGACCATTATTTCTAGTTATTTCTAAGTTATGCTTGAAGAAATATGTACAAGGCCTGAGCGATAGCACAGTGGTAGGGCATTTGCTTTGCACGCAGTCAGTTCAAGACTGATGGTGGTTCAAATCCTGACATCCCATATAGTTCCTCAAGCCAGGAGTGATTTCTAAGTGCATAGCCAGGAGTAACCCCTGAGCCTCACTGGGTGTGGCCCAAAAACCAAAAACCAAAAAAAAAAAAAAAAGAAAAGAAAGAAAAAATGTATACAACCCAGATTATTTACCTTTAACTAGAAATTGTATATTAACTTTCTTATAAAAGGACTATGTGGAAACTTGGGTAATTCACATATAATAATTAGAAAATTTGACAATAAAATACTGAATACATATTAAATGTGGTTACTGTTATATTTCCATAGCATTGTAAATAATTTTAATAACATGCCTGTACATTCAGTTTTTGAAAAGAATAATCTAATTCATCTCTTTTACATACAGATAGATGTTCAAATAAACACATTTAAATATGTTTATTATCTATTATTACTAAATAAATTCAAATCAAAACTATAATGAGACATCTTGTTATTTGTATGAAAAAACTGTGATGCAAAAAGCCTAAAAACAAATATTGAAGAGAGTATGAAAAAAGGAATTATTTAGACAATGTTGGTGTGAATCTAACTTTGTGTTGCCATTATGGAAAGAAGTAAAGAGATTTTACACACACTCCAATGTGGAAATTTCATGACTATATACCAATTTCTGAGTACTTATCCCCCGAATACAAAATCACTAACATGAAGGGATTTATGCACTCCTCTGTTCATTATATCACTATAATAGCCAAGAACTTAAAACAATCAAGATATGACTATGTGATATATACATATACATATATATCATATGATATTATTGAGCTATAAATGAAGATTAAATCCTTTTTGTAACATGAAAGAAGCTAGAGGGTACATATTTGGTAAAAATAAACTAGACAAATAATGGCAAACACCATTTGATTTTACTTATATAGAGAGAAATAGGCAAACAAATTAACCATATGCATCTACAATAAAGTGTGGACTTTAAGATCACTATAGTAGGGGGCCGGGCGGTGGCGCTGGAGGTAAGGTGCCTGCCTTGCCTGCGCTAGCCTAGGACGGACCGCGGTTCGATCCCCCGGCGTCCCATATGGTCCCCCAAGAAGCCAGGAGCAACTTCTGAGCGCATAGCCAGGAGTAACCCCTGAGCGTCACAGGGTGTGGCCCAAAAAAAAAAAAAAAAAAAAAAAGATCACTATAGTAGTGAATGTAAGAAAGGAAGGTCAGCAGGAATGAGGATGTAGATCAAACCAGTATTTCTCAGACAGTGATCATACAATTCTCTCTGTGCCCGACCCCCCAGGATATTTCAAAGGGATCGCAAATGAAAATGTATCAGTGGTGGGCCATGACACAAAACTAAAGAGTGAACCAGTAGGATGCGAGAGCAGAAGACATACAGATAGGAAATAAGTTTAGAAGGTAGCATTGGTCAGAAAAAGGTTGTGAAGCAATGTGTCAAACCCCAATACAAAGGGGGATTTGACAATATCAACATGTTGATTTAAAATGGTGCATATCCAAAACATAATGTAGCTTTACTTCAAGCTAACTAATCAAGTCATTCATTAATTTGTGCCATACCTGCTGTACCCAGCTCAATAATTTTATTTATAAAATATAAGTTTAGGAGCCAGAGAGATTAAGGTGTTTGCTTTGCCTGCAAAAGTGGTTCGAATCCCGACATCCCATATGGTTCCCTGAGCCTGCCAGGAGCGATTTCTGAGCGTAGAGCCAGGAGGAACCCCTGAGCACAGCCGGGTGTGACCCCAAAAAAATATATATATAAATATATATAATATATAAATTAAATAAAATATATTAAAATATATATATAAGTTTAATCAGCATGTCATTCTGGTCTCTAAAATCCAAAACACATTTCTTTTCCTGCCATTCTCTTATGTGAAAAGATGTTACTAATTATAAAATTTTAGGCTCAGTTATAACAATTTTGCCAGTCTAGGAAAATCTGGCACAGGTGAATCTTATATTAATCTTTGTAATCCCTGAATTAAATCTCAGATTTCATATAATCAGTGATTACAAAGATTGATATAAGATTCACCTATACCAGATTTTCCTGCAATGTAAACATTTTCTAGACTGGCAGAATTAGTTTTCTTGTTTCACATCTTGGCTCTTCTACCTGCTAATTATGATTTTGCCCAGGAAACTTGATCTCATTGTGGCCCAGTATTCTCAAATGTAAATTAGAGTTAATAATAGGACCTCCTTTATAGACTTGATTTAGGCACCAAATGCATTAATATATATAATATGTATATGAGTCAGAAAGAATGTTTTTTATGATCAATTATTTTTAGAAGGGGAATCACACTGACTGTCTAGGAAATAGACCAGTCACAGGAGATTTAGTAGAATGAATAAGGCTGGGTAAAATCATATTCTATATTCTGTATACCTTTTCTTTTTCAGTTTCTCCTCAGGAAAGTTATAATAGACACATTCTTGTTACAGTTTAAATTATTTTTACGTTAAAGATTTTCATCTCCAATTTTATTATCTGAGTTGGCATGTTACTAAGATTTGGAGTTCTTCCATTATTTAAATGTATACCTTTCGGGAGCTTGGGTTTCCATATTTGGTTTGTTTTTGATGTTGTTTTTTAGAGAATTTTTATCAAGAGTTCATTTCTAAATGTCAACAGAAAGATTAATGCTCCTAAAATTTGGTGACACATAAAATGACCCTCATTTACTTGCATGATAACAAAACCTTAACATATTGTCTTACACCTAAGGAAGTTCATAGTGCTCACATAAATAATTTATAACTATCAACACACTCAAATTAATAGAAAAGATCATGTAAAGAAAGCAATTTTACTCTATTTTCAAGTCTCTTCATTAGAGGCATATTACTGGCCTTCCTGGATATTCTAGACACTGGTCTGATAGATGACGATTCAAAAATCACAGATGTATGCCTATATTTAAAATTTCTTGCCAGTCAGCAAAGAAGTGTATTTCTTACAGTGTCAGGTCTATTACATACTAGATGCTGACAAGAGAACAGAAATAGTTTGTGTTGTGTGGCATTGCTATAATTTGTTATCTGTCAACAACTGTGGTTTCCTGAAGAATCTAAAACCAAAAGAAGAAAATAAATTGAAGAAATAAAAGTTGGCTGGTGATTCATGCATCCTCGGGAAGAGGGTTAGGCATGACCTCTTAAAAACCTTTTTACTCTGTTTTGTTTTTCTACTCTTCTACTTAAATACCACCTTACACTCAAATATTAGATGCAGCTCAAAAATAAACAAGATGTTTTACTGACCTTTCCTCAATGCTTTTAACATACCCTGAAAATTGTAAAAATATATAAACTAAGTTTAAGGTTCATAATTTGTGCAATTGGGGGGGGGGATAACAGTTATAAAGTATATTGGGGTGGCATTAAATAAAAACTCCAAGCTAAATATAGTTCTGATGTTGAACTCAGTATTTTACCTGGCGTGTAAGACAACACTATTTGCTCATCTGGATTGAGAAGAAAGGCTATATTCTTGACCTTAAGCGACCTGTTTTTGATCCCTTGTAAACATGAAATGCTGGCAGCTTGGTATTTGTGTGCTAAACTCCACCCCCTCTTTCACATACCTTGTTTGGAGGAACAAAGAGACTTCCTGTTTGGGGTCATGACTTAGGCCAGAACGTGCAATTTACGCAGAATTAGAGTGGCAATATCTGGGAGTAGATCTGCCAGCTTCAAAAACCAACCTATCTCTACCAAAAAATTTAGAATCCAAATCTAGGCAAAGAGCAGTAGGTAGGCTTAAGTATTTCACTGGAAAGACAAAGTCCCTGCTTGTGCCATACATGTTTTACTGTATGAGTTCACTTCCATGGACTGACTACTCATATCTTTTCCTGACTACAGTTCTATTTCAGATATTCATTCTCTGGTGGTGAAGAGAAGTGTATCAATTAGAAGTTCACAGTTCTTTAAAGAAATGGCATTTATTTCAGAACTTAAAGTCAAGTTTATAGGGCTGTCAGTAAGGAAACTTGTGAGTTAAATACTTTAAAAGTAACCTATATAAGACATAAGTACTTCCCTGATTATTGTGAAGGAGACTTGCCAGTTTTCAAATTTACCTGGCTAATTAATTCAGACCTTGTAGTAATAGAATCAATTTAGAACCAAAATATATTTCATAGAGTAAAAATAGACCTGCTGTTTTTATCTAAGTAATTACCAGAATAATTGTCAAACCTCCACTTAGTTTTATTCCATTCCCTACATGCCAAATCTGCTAAATAACATGCTCTAGCTTAAATATTTATTAAGTTATGTTGAGACATTGAGAGTAATACAAAAAACCTCAAGTTCGATACCCAATATTACATAGTCCTGAGTACTGCTACGTGCAGTTCTGGTTACCCTCAGCACTTTGGGGCAGTGACATCAGACTTACACAGCTGAACCATGTATCTCTTGGACCACTGCTAGATAGTACATCAGTAAGGGTGCATTCTGACATGCTTTCAACCAGAGTTGGAATTCCAGCACCACCTTTCCCAGAGAATGACTGGATGCAACTCTAGGGGCTCCCCCTAAGTGACATCCTGCATGCCTCCAGCACACTAAGAAGTATCACATCCTCAAGTCCTTGCATTGAACTGTCAGCCTTATGGGTCAGGAATTATAAGTGGGCCTCAGACCTACTGAGCACAGGTTAGAAGGACCCCCAAAAATTACTTTCAGAGGCATATCACAGTTTATTTCTTGTTTGTTTTGGAGTCACACCTGGCAGTGTTCATGGTTTACTCCTGGCTCTGTTCTTAGGAATCACTCCTAGCAGAGTTCAGGGGGACATATGGGGTGCCAGGGATCAACTAGGTTTGGATGCAAACAAGACAAACACTGTATCCATCGTACTATGACTGTAGTTCCACTTATTTTTATTCAATTATCAAAGCTAATTAATAAATAAAAATATCAAAGGTTGCTAGGAGTGAGAGTGTGGCAAAAGTAACATACAAAATTGCCGCTATCAAGTATTCATCTAGCACAGACCTATAAAGTAGAAGAGAATAAAATGACATGTTTACATTATTATGAGACAAAAATTGTCATTCAAAATACCTCATCTTGCAAAATTATCATTTGAATATGATGGAGAAATCAGGATATTTTCAGATATATGAAGGCTTTACCACCAGCAGTCTACATAAAAGGAATAAAAAATAAATAAAAAAAGTTTGGGGCCAGAGCAGTGGCGCAGAGCATAAGGTGTCTGCCTTGCATGCACTAGCCTAGGACAGACCACAGTTTAATCCCCCAGTGTCCCATATGATTCCCCAAGCCAGGGGCGATTTCTGAGCACACAGCCAGGATTAACATCTGAGTGTCACTGGGTGTGACCCAAAAACCAAAAATAATTAATAATAATAATAATAATATACTAGCAGAAACAAAAATTACATAATATGAAACACCTCTGGCATCCCTAGGCCCCTGAAGTCTGTGAGGAGTAATCCCTAAACACACAGCCAACAGTAAGCACCGGCAATGTTTGTTGTGACCCAAAAACCAAAAAGAAAAAATTTAAAAAGTGGGGAAGAGGTGAGTAGTTGGGAAACTGATTCAGGTAAAACTACTTATCAGTATGAAAACACTGAGAGAAAAAAATAAAAAAATAATAAAAATAATTTAAACCAATAATTAAAAGGAATAACCATAAGTATGTCTCATACATTAACCACATTTTAGAATGAAAGGTCTGAACTACTCTAATCAAAATACATAGAGTGACTGTAGATTTGACTCAATGGCATAGCACTTACCTTGGATATATAAAGCCAGAGTTCTATATCTAGTGCTATCTAATTTGGGGGGGGGATTGTTTGCTTATTTATTTGTTTTAAATGCTTTTGGGAGGCTTAGAGGAAAAGCCTGAGAGTTGATAATACCTGCTTTACAAATATATGGTGACAATTTCAAATTCCTGTTTTCTCAAATTACCAAGTATTGTTTTGGTATCTCTGCTGTTTGAGCCTTGTAGCTCTGCTATCTTTGATCCCCATCATCCCAAATAATTTCTTGTTATACCACAGTAAGCTGTCTATAAGAACTACAGAAGAGGCCAGAGAGATAGTATGGAAGTAGGGCATTTGCCTTGCATGCAGAAGGATGGTGATTCAAATCCTGGCATCCATATGGTCCTTCAAGTCTGCCAGGAGCAATTTTTGAGTCTAGAGTCAGGAGTAAACCCTGAGTGCTGCCGGGTGTGACCCCAAAACTAAAAAAAAAAAAAAAAAAGACCTACAAAAAGGGGAGTAAACTTTGGTGAGCAACACAACCAGAACGTTTCAGTCCTTGCAAGCACTTTTATGGTCTCTGTAGAAACCCATGATGACCACAACAGCCATGACTTCTGTGCCCAATTGAAAGTGTGACTCCACATGAGCATATATATCAGCACTGCAATTAAAAAGAAAAACTAACCCCTGTGAGCACTCTGACCCACAGTCCAAGGATCACAACAACAAATGTGTAATGCTCAGAAAGCACAATAGCTGAAACTATGAGTAGCATATCCAGATCTGTGCTCAACCCCTGATCATCACAGAAACATCTACAGCAACAACAAAGGGAAGAAAAGGGGTGGGGAAATAAAATATTTTAAAAGAAATATCTATATTATTCATACAAGTTTAACATCAGAGGTCAAAGAGCTAGTTCAAAAGGCTGGAACATAGCTCAAAGGGCTGTATTCAAAGTAAGTACAAAGCTGGCAATAACTAAAAGAGCTATAAAAGTATGCATAAGGCATGTCTCTTGCAGTGTTTGGTCCTCACAGTAATTTTTATTTTGGTATGCCCAGTTGTGCTCAGGGATTACTCTGGCTCTGTGGTCAGATATTGCTTCTGGCAGCCACGGGAGACTATATGGGATGCTGGGATTTGAACCACCAGTCATTCTGTATCGGCTGAGTGCAAGGCAAATGCCCTACCACTGTGCTATCTCTTTAGCCCCTCACAGTATTTTTAGGAGGAATCCCCAAGTAATGAACCAGGAGCAGTCTTGAGCACCAATAGATATAAACTAAAAAAATAAAAAGAGTATCACATCAGATATAAAGACAAATGTAACCTCAATGTTAAAGGCATTCTGATTGAGTAATGCAGAAAAAAGGGGCCTATTCTAGTTTCTGATCAAATAGACTTTGAGCTAAGCAGAACTACCAAGGGATCCATCTGGCATTAAATAATATTCACTGATATATATATATATATATATATATATATATATATATATATATATATATATATATACCCAACAAAGGAGCACAAAGATAAAACAATTATTATCATACCTCAAGAATACATTGAAAATATAATATTTGCATCATGTCTCAACACACTACTTACAGCAATGATAAGTACATACAGACCCCTCCTTTAATAGCTAGGAAATTATGTCACTAAAATAATTAAAAACATGAACTTAATAAATATATATGAGGGCTGGAGCAGTGTCGCAAGTGATAGGATATTTGCCCTGCACATGCTAGCCTAGGACAAACTGCAGTTTGATCCTCCAGCGTCCCATATAGTCCCCTAAGCCAGGAGTGATTTCTGAACGAATAGCTAGGAATAACCCCTGACTGTCACCAAATGTGCCTCCCCCCAAAAAATGAAAGAAAGAAATACTGTATTTTTCAGTGTATAAGATGACAGGGCATATAAGACGAACCCCTACTATTCCTGTTAAAAAATATAGGGTTTGGACTGTAGTCAGTGTATAAGACTACATATCTCTCTCTTTTTTTTTTTTTTTTTTTTTTTTTTTTTTTGGTTTTTGGGCCACAGCCGGCGGTGCTCAGAGGTTACTCCTGGTTGTCTGCTCAGAAGTAGCTCCTGGCAGGTACGGGGGACCATATGAGACACCAACCACCTTAGGCCCTGGATCGGCTGCTTGCAAGGCAAACACTGCTGTGCTATCTCTCTGGGCCCGGGACTACATCTCTTTTAATGCACACCAAATCGAAATTGAAAGCATAAGAGAAAAAGAGTAGAACCCTCAAAGCTTAACAGTATATATTTAATAAAGTTAGACTTTGGAGTGCCAACTATCATTTTACATTTGTCATTTGTAGTGAGTGACTGTAATTTTTTTAAGCCTAGTCAAGTGAAGAAGTGAAGCAGTGGGAGTGGAGAAGGAACAAAGAAATCTGTAATTGGCTGTGATCAATTAATTGTAAACACCACTGCACTCAGACCAGCTGTAACTGTGATTTTTTTATTGTGATCTACATTGAGAGCAGGGAGAGGGGGATCCACCAAGAGCAGCTGGCTGGGGTGCAGTGATTAATAGGACAGCTAGAGGGAGTCAGAGTGCCCCCTCTGTGTCCCATAAAAGCTGAACAGAGGACCGAGCACCGGAAAGCAGAATACCGAGCACCGGAAAGCAGAAAACCCAGCTGCTGGATGAAATGCAAAGCTCGGTAACTCAGCTCCTCTGTGTGCCCTGAAAGATGAATTAGGACAAGCAGAGGACTGAGTGATGATGCCTGGCAACTGGATGGAATACAGTGGTAAGAGGGGGACGGATCACTCATCCCTGAAGCTGGAGTAAGTTTCAGCATGCCATATACCAGCATATAAGATGACCCCTGACTTTTAAGAAGTTTTTCATGGGTTAAAAAGTCATCTTATGGGGCCGGGCGGTGGCGCTGGAGGTAAGGTAAGCCTTACCTGCGCTAGCCTAGGAGACGGACCGCGGTTCGATCCCCCGGCGTCCCATATGGTCCCCCTCGCCAGGAGCGACTTCTGAGCGCATAGCCAGGAGTAACCCCTGAGCGTCACCGGGTGGGGCCCAAACACCAAAAAAAAAAAAAAAAAAAAAAAAAAAAAAAAAAAGTCATCTTATATGCCAGAAAATACAGTATATATGGGAAGCCAGAATGATAGCACAGTGGTAGGGCATTTGCCTTGCAATTGGCTAGCCTGGGATGGACCCTGGTTCGATTTTTGGCATCCCATATGGTCCCCCAAGCCTGCCAGGAGTGATATCTAAGCACAGAGCCAGAAGTAAACTCAGAGCACTGCTGCCAGGTGTGGCACAAAAACAAAACAAAACAAACGAAAAAAAATACATATGGGATTTCTTATCTAAAAATAAATGAATATATAGTCCTCTCAAGTGCATATGGAATATTCTCAAGAATATCTCAAATGTTGGGTAACAAAAGAAGGCTTAAATACCCAAGATTGAAGTATTAGTAAGCATCTTTTTAGATTTCAATGACATTAAACTAGAAATTAACACTAAAAGGAAAATAGGAGAAAGACCAAACATGTGAAGACTGAGCAAGGTGTTCCTGAAATAATTACTCTCATGAAAAATGACAACAAAACAATCAAAAGAAAAAACTAAAACCATCTAAAGAGGACTGGAAGAGTAGTAAAGTGAGTAGAGCTTCTACCTTACATGTAGTCAACTCTGATTCAAATTCTGGCACTACATATGGTTACTTGATCCCTCCAGGAGAGATACTTGATTACAGAGTCATAAATAAGCCCTGAAAATAGCTAGATATAGTTCAAAATAAAACCAAAAAAAAAAATAAAATTTATTTAAAATAAATAAAAATAATATAAAGAACAATAACAAAAAACAAGTTATCACATTTGATAGTATATAACAAAAGGAATATTAATAAGAAAGCTCATCAGTATAATAGTCTACATTAATAAACAAGAAAGATGGCGCTGTAGTGGTGGCACAAGCAGTAGGGCACTTGCCTTGCAAGCACTAACCTAGGACTGACCTCGGTTTGATCCCCTGGCATCCCATATGGTTTCCCAAGCCAGGAGTGATTTCTATGCTCAGAAGTAACCCCTGAGCATCACCTGGTGTGGCCCCAAAACCAAAAAATTAAATAAATGAATAAATAAATAAACAAGAAAGTCTCAAATGACATATCTAACCTTATAAACCTTATATCTAAAGAAACTAGAAAAGGGAAAACAAAAATATTGACTCAACAACTATTAAGAGAATCATTCATCATGAAGTGTGGGGCTTATTCTAGAGATAAAATAATATTTGATGTATGCAATTTAATTAACAATATACCACATCAACTGAAAGATAAAAATCAAGAGATCATATCAGTAGACAATGGACAGTCTTTGACAAAATGTAGTGTACTTTATTAAAAAACATTAATTTTAGGACAGAAGGAACATATCTCAATGTAATAACAGTCATATATGACAGATTCACAATAAACATTATAATAATGAGGAAAAACTGAAAGCTTTGCTTATAAATAAACAAAGGTGTCATTCTTATTATTCTTCAAAATAATTTTATAAGATTGTAAGTGTAATTAGATTGAAAAATATATAAAACAAATCTAAATTTTAAAATAAAGAAAATTATCTCTATTAGCAGATGAAATGACTAAATAGAGAAAATCCTAAATATTCTGCCCCAAACAGTAAGAGGCAAGACCAAGATGGTCAAAAAGGGGTGTTAATCCAGCATTCTAATGCCCAAATGTCAATCTACAACAAAAACCTAATTAATATAGAGTCAGTCTGAGTTTTAGCAAAGAGAGTCACTGAATCTAGGCAGATGTCCAGATCCCCAGCTCTGTTTTCATGTCAACTGAACTGTGTGACAATGACTATGCACTGGCACCTGGCTTTGTCACTATAGCTGTCTGGCTGAGGATTACCACTTCTGAGGCATGCTCCTCCCATCCCAAGCCAATAACAGAGCAAAGTGGCAGCTGAGTAACATTTCTTCAACCAAACCAACAACCTATCCCCTCCCACTGGCAAGCAGTCTACACTTACCAAAACATGTCTAACTAGCTAGAGGCCCATATGAGGTAAACAGACACTTCTGAAATAGCCCTAGTGGCCAGGTGTTTTGATAGAGGCCCAGCTGCTGATTAAACCAAAACACCACACAGGTTACTCTTCTACACACAGACCTGTGTGAACACAACAGGACAGATGGGGATGACTGCCAATCTCTGGAGACAGCAAAACTCCCAGTGTAAATATATTTATGGATATATATATATATATATATATATGAATCCTAGCTCCCAAGGTTGGACAAAATTGACTCACAGCTGTTCTTCATCGTACACAGCCAAAATTTTTCAGTCACTGCCTCCTTGATCCTATAAAACTAGTAATTAAAATTTACTGCTGGTTGACAGAAATATAGTTCACCAGTCAGACAAAACAGATACATTTAAACCTGCCCTAGAGTATCAAAGGGTAACAATGGCAGGGCACCATTGGTCATCTTTTAGGCCAGCTTACAAAGAGTACTGAAACATATGGCAACACAGAGGGATGAGTTTGCCTAACAAACCAAAGGTGCACACAGACTTGATTATACAAGTCTAGCCGAAAAATTAAAAGTCACATAATGAGTTGCTTCCCAGTTTGCTGAACCTAAGCTCTGTGGTTAGGATCCAATGCTGTCAAACACGTACTTTATTGTTATGAAGGTCAGCTCACCAAATAGCATTCATTATATATACATAAAATTAATCCCTAGCACTATGAATACATACTTCCTCAAAAAGAAAAATACAGATGGCAAAAAGGCACATAAAAAATGATCCACATCACTAATCATCAGGGAGATGCAAATCAAAACAACAAAAGGTACCATATCATGCCAGAGAGACTGGCACGCTTCACTAAGAACAAAAACAATCAGTGCTGGAGGGGATTGGGGGAGAAAGGATCTCTCAATCACTGCTGGTAGGAATGCCATCTAGTACAGCCTTTATGAAAAACAATGTGGAGATTCCTCAAAAACTGGAAATTGAGCTCCCATATGATCCAGTTATACCACCCCTACAGATATACCCTAAAACACAAGAACACAATGAAAAAAAAATGCCTTCTGCATTTCTATATTCATTGCAGCACTATTTACAATAGCCAGAATCTGGAAACAAACCAGATGCCTGATAACAGATGAGTGGCTAAAGAAAATGTGGTACATATACACAATGAAATACTATGCAGCCATTAGGAAAAATGAAGTCATGAAATGTTTCTATACATGGATGGACAAAGAAACTATTATGCTAGGCTGGAGTGATAGCGCAGTGGTAGGGTGTTTGCCTTGCAAACGGCTGACCCAGGACAGACCTGAGTTCAATCCCCGGCATCGTTTATGGTCCCCCAAGCCAGGAGAAATTTCTGAGAACATAGCCAGGAGTAACCCCTGAGTGTCACCGGGTGTGGCCCCTCCCAAAAGAAATGATTATGCTGAGTTAAATGATTCAAAAGGAGAGATATAGAGATAGAATAGCCTCACTTACCTGTGGGATTTAAGAAAAATAAAAGACAGTATTATAATAATACTCAGAGATAGAGAAGAGGACTGGAAAAACCAGCCAACTATATGAAGCTTACCACAAAGAGTGGTGAGTTTAGTTAGAGAAATAACTACACTGACAACTATCATGACAATGGTAGTGAGTGGACAACTATCATAACAATGGTAGTGAGTGAAAGAAATAGAATACCTGTGTCAAAAACAAGCAGAATGTTGGGGAGGAGAGATTTGGGGGCATTGATGGTGGGAAGGTTGCACTGGTGAAGGAAGATGTTCTTTTCTATAACTAAACCCAACTACAAACATGTTCATGATCATGGTGCTTAAATAAATATATTATTTTAGAAATAAAGACAAAAATATTCCCAACACTTCTCAGGCTAGCTAGATTTTAACTCCATATTCACAACCTGATATTGTCAATAGAGGCTATGCCTACTAGACCATAGTATATAATAAAGACTACATCCATGGACCCCAAGTTCTAACAGCTATCCATACCATAAAAACTGAGTAATAATGAATAAATTAATTCCACAAGTATGAAATCTGAGTTCCACTCAGGCCAAGTAGAACTCTGATATTTACTCCTAGATATCACATTGCACTAGGAATAATAAAAAAATAGAAGAATTTTTTCATATTAATGAATAAAAACCAAAATACCAGGAGGTCTACAAATGCAACAGGGTTTTCTAAACTCCTGCGTATTTTCAGACCAAGTGAAACTTCCAATAAACGATCCTAATAACACTCAATGAAATGAAAAAATGTAAGTATCAATAACTTGACAAATATGTGAAAAATATTTTAAAATTTTCAAAATATAAATAAGAAGTATATAGCTCTATTAAAATTTTGAAGTATAGAATTTAAGAGTAGAATTGAATTACCTAAAAATTGAACCAATAAATTTGAAAATTAGGTATAATGAGACCATCTATATTCTTAAATTAAGAACATAAGAAGTTTATGGAACAGCATAAGAGAAATACTTTCACATCACAGGAGTCCCAACAATAAAAGAAAGAAAAGAAGAAAGAAAAAAGGAAGGAAAGAAGGAAGAAAGAGAGAAAAGGTACAGAATGATGTTGCAGCAGTAGGGCATTTGCCTTGCACACTGCTGACCCAGGATGAAATGTGGTTAGATTCCCAGTTTGTTCCATATGGCCCCCAAGTCAGGAGTGATTTCTGAGTGCATAGCAGGAGTAACCTGAGCATCATCTTGTGTGGAAGAAAGAAAGAAAAAGAAAGAAAGGAAGGAAGAATAGAAAGAAAGAAAGAAAGAAAGAAAGAAAGAAAGAAAGAAAGAAAGAAAGAAAGAAAGAAAGGAAGGAAGGAAGGAAGGAAGGAAGGAAGGAAGGAAGGAAGGAAGGAAGGAAGGAAGGAAGGAAGGAAGGAAGGAAGGAAGGAAGGAAGGAAGGAAGGAAGGAAGGAAGGAAGGAAGGAAGAAAGGAAGAAAGAAAGAAAGAAAGAAAGAAAGAAAGAAAGAAAGAAAGAAAGAAAGAAAGAAAGAAAGAAAGAAAGAAAGAAAGAAAGAAAGAAAGAAAGAAAGAAAGAAAGAAAGAAAGAAAGAAAGAAAGAAAGAAAGAAAAAAAAGGAAGGAAGGAAGGAAGGAAGGAAAGGAAGAAAGAAGGAAGAAGGAAAAGAAGGAAGGAAGAAGGAAATGAAGGAAGGAAGAAAGAAGAAAAGGAAGGAAGGAAGGAAGGAAGAAAGGAAGGAAGGAAGGAAGAAAGAAAGAAAGGAAGGAAGAAAGAAAGGAAGGAAGGAAGAAAGAAAAGAAGGAAGGAAAGAAAGAAAAGAAAGAAAGAAAGAAAGAAAGAAAGAAAGAAAGAAAGAAAGAAAGAAAGAAAGAAAGAAAGAAAGAAAGAAAGAAAGAAAGAAAGAAAGAAAGAAAGAAAGAAAGAAAAAGGAAGGAAGGAAGGAAGGAAGAAAGGAAAGGAAGAAAGAAGGAAGAAGGAAAAGAAGGAAGGAAGAAGGAAATGAAGGAAGGAAGAAAGAAGAAAAGGAAGGAAGGAAGGAAGAAGGAAGGAAGGAAGGAAGGAAGAAAGGAAGGAAGGAAGAAAGAAAGAAAGGAAGGAAGAAAGGAAGGAAGGAAGGAAGAAAGAAAAGAAGGAAGGAAAGAAAGAAAGAAAGAAAGAAAGAAAGAAAGAAGAAAAGAAAGAAAGAAAGAAAGAAAGAAAGAAAGAAAGAAAGGAAGGAAGGAAGGAAGGAAGGAAGGAAGGAAGGAAGGAAGGAAGGAAGGAAGGAAGGAAGGAAGGAAGGAAGGAAGAAGGAAGGAAGGAAGGAAGGAAAGAAAGAAAAAGGAAGGAAGGAAGGAAGGAAGGAAGGAAGGAAAGGAAGGAAGTAGGAAAAGAAGGAAGGAAGAAGGAAAAGAAGGAAGGAAGAAGGAAATGAAGGAAGGAAGAAAGAAGAAAAGGAAGGAAGGAAGGAAGGAAGGAAGGAAGGAAGGAAGGAAGGAAGGAAGGAAGGAAGGAAGGAAGGAAGGAAGGAAGGAAGGAAGGAAGAGAAGAAAGGAGAGGGGCTGGAACAATGGCACAGAGTGGTAAGGAGTCTGCCTGCCAGTGCTAGATTAGGATGGACTGTGGTTTGATTCCCTGGTGTCTCATATGGTCCCCCAAGCCAGGAGCAATTTCTGAGCACATAGCCAGGAGTAACCCCTAAGGTCATTGGGTGTGCCCCAAAGAAAGGAGAAAAATGAAGAGAAGAAAAGAATAATTATTAGTAGAAGAAATGATAGCCAATAATTTTTTCACTCTAAGTTGAAAAGGTATAACTTTCCAAACAAGTGGGTGCCCACGGACTTCCTTGAAAAAAATTAATTTTAAAAATAATATAAATACATATTGTAATAAAAATGTCAACAACCAAAAAGAGAGAGCATCATTCCACAAGACTCTCATCAATTTTTTTTTAAATGGAACTCTAAAGGTGAGAGAGGAAAGGTATGATAATATCCAAAGTCTCATGAAAAAGTCCTGAAACAAGACTTCTTTATCCTGTCAGGTATTCTCTCAAATTTGAAGGATTGATTTCTTTTTTTTAGACAAAATGTAGATAAAACCAATTGTTGATTCTAATGGCTTTGCAAAAATATTACATTATCTTTCATAGAAGTCATGTAAGACCTGACTAGGAACATTTAAAGTCTGCTGATCTCCATCAGGAGTAGTCTCTGAGTACAGAGCCAAGACAAATCCCTGAGCAATGACAGATATGTCCCAAAACAAAAAAGTAGAAAGAACAGTAGGAGGAAAAAGAGGAGAAGAAGAAGGTAAGAAAAAGTCAGTTAGAAACAGCTAAACAAATTAAAAAGAAAAAGAAAGAAAAGTAAATATGAGAAATAAAATAATAAAGGAACTCTCAGAATGAACTCAACAATTACTTGCTTTAAATTAAAAATGTAAATAAATTTAGAATTTTAGAAATAAAATACATGAAAACTTCAAGGCAAAAAATACTTAAAACTAACAAGAGAAAGTAAATAGAATCAGATCACTACACAAAAATTCTGAGTTATATTGCAACCAGAGGCCAAAAAATTATACAATGTTAGAGCATCATTAAAGTGACCAACTACGGTTCAATTCCCAACACCACCTATGATCCCCTCTGCTCTAATTGTAGAGCCAGGAGTAAGCCCTAAGCACTGCAAGTTGTACCCCCAAACAAACAAAAGTAGTTCAATCAAACATAATTAGGAAAGTCAAAGAAACAAAGACAAGCTGCAAAAACATCCAAACTTATAGGAAATAAAAAGACAGCAAATTTATCTATCAATAATTTTTCTAAATATTAATGGGCTGAACTACTCAATCAAAAGTTGAGTAACTGAATGAATCAAGAAACAAACCCAAATTTAGACTGCTTGAGAAAGATGTACTTAAACTTTTATAATAAATAATTGAATTAAAAGTCTGGAAAACAATCAAAAAGACAAAAAATTATAAAAAAATTGTGTGAGAAAAAATAGAATTCAAACTAAAAAAAGCTAATAGAGAATAGGGAAGAGCGTTGTATATTGAATAAGAGATCAATAAATAAAGAGAAGTTATTTTTATCTACACCAAGTTTTATTTACACCAAGTAAAGAGGAAGCAAAGTTCTTAAAGCAACTACTAACATATCTGGGAGAGCAAAATTGCAACATAATGATTCTGGACCAGAAATATATAATAGGAGGTGATACAAATATATGCATGCCTTGCATGCAGCTGACCTCATTTCTATCCCTAGCACTTGCATGTGGTCTCCTGAGCACTGCCACCAATCATCCCTGAACACCGCGGGGTCTGGCCCAAAACTCCCTCCCAAGATCAATAAAACCAGGAGATAGTTTTTTGGTGTTTTGGGTTTTTTTTTTGTTTGTTTTTTTTTGGGGGGGGGGTTTTGATTTTTGGGTCTTGTCCGGCAGTGCTCAGGGTTACTCCTGGCTCTGCCCTCAGAAATTACTCCTGGCAGGCTCAAGGGACCATATGGGATATCGGGATTCGAACCATGTCCTTCTGCATGCAAGGCAAAAGCCTTACTTCCATGCTATCTTTCCGGCCCGCAGGAGATAGTTTTATTGAAAAAAATTGATATGACAAAACTTTAATCTACATCTATGAAGAAACAATAAGATACTCTGGCATTAATAGTTGCTAAAAAGTTGCATTTTTTAAAATATCTCTTTATAATTAAAACTCTCAACACAATGGAGCTATAAGGAGATTTCCTTGATGTAGTCTATATACAACAAAGCAATATATAACAGTATCTTTAACAGTAAAAATTGAAAGCCTTTATTCTAAGACCAGACACAGGAAAGGATGTCCACTTTCATTAGTTCTATTTAAAACAGTAGAAAGCCTGTCTTGAATACTGGTGGGAAGGGAGAGGATGAGATGGGGGCAGCAATGATGGGAATGTTGCACTTGTGAAGGGGGGTGTTCGTTTTTATGACAGAAATCAAACTTCAATCATGTTTCTAATCATTGTATTTAAATAAAGGTATTATTTATTTAAAAAAAATACCTTGCTGTAATTAAGAAACTCCCTAAGAACAAAATTCCAGGCCCAGATGGATTTATAGGTGAATTCTACCAAACATTCCGAGAAGACCTACTACCACTTTTCCATAAGCTCTTCCAAACCATAGAAAAAACAGGAATCCTCCCCAATTCCTTTTATGAGGCTAATATCATACTCATTCCCAAAGATGGAAAAGACACCACCAAGAAAGAAAACTACAGACCAATCTCACTAATGAACATAGATGCAAAGATACTCAACAAAATCTTAGCAAACCGAATCCAGCACTTCATCAAAAAGATCATACATCATGACCAAGTGGGTTTTATACCAGGAATGCAAGGTTGGTTCAACATACGCAAACCAATCAACATTATACATTACATCAACAACAAGAAAGACAAAAACCACATGATCATATCAATTGACACAAAGAAAGCGTTTGACAAAATCCAACACCCTTTCATGTTAAAGACACTCAGCAAAATAGGATTAGAAGGAACCTTCCTCAAGATAATTACAGCTATCTATGAAAAGCCTAAAGCTGGGGCCGGAGAGATAGCATGGAGGTAAGGCGTTTGCCTTTCATGCAGAAGGTCATCGGTTCAAATCCCGGCGTCCCATATGGTCCCCCGTGCCTGCCAGGAGCAATTTCTGAGCATGAAGCAAGGAGTAACCCCTGAGCACTGCCGGATGTGACCCAAAAAACCACAAAAAAAAAAAAAAAAAGAAAAGCCTAAAGCCAACATTATACTTAATGGCAAGGAGCTAGAAGCATTCCCACTAAGGTCCAGAACTAGGCAAGACTGTCCACTCTCTCCACTCTTATTCAATATAACCTTAGAAGTCCTAGCAATAGCAATCTGACAAGAGAAGGGAATCAAAGGAATCCAAATTGGGAAAGAGGAACTCAAAATATCTCTATTTGCAGATGATATGATGATATACATCGAAAACCCTAAAGAGTCCACAGTAAAACTCTTAGAAACAATTAACCAATACAGCAAAGTGACTGGATACAAAGTCAATACACAAAAGACAGTAGTGTTTCTATACACAAATAACGAAGTCGAGGAGAGAGAGATTAAAAATACAATTCCATTTAAAATAGTATCAAAAAATATCAGGTACCTAGGAATCAACCTTACAAGGGAAGTGAAAGACCTATACCAGGAAAACTTCAAAACACTTCAGAAAGAAATTGAAGAGGATCTAAAGAAATGGAAGAACATCCCATGCTCATGAATAGGTAGAATTAACATAGTCAAAATGACTATCCTACCCAAACTACTATATAGATTTAATGCAGTCCCTATCCAAATTCAGACATCATTCTTTAAAGAATTAGAACAATCAATCACAAAATTCATCTGGAACCACAAAAGACCCAGGATAGCCAAACACATACTGAAAAACAAGAAGCTGGGTGGCATCTCCCTACATAACTTGAGACTATACTATAAACCCATAGTGATCAAAACAGCATGGTACTGGAACAGAGACAGGACCTCAGACCAGTGGGTCAGAACAGAATTCCCAGACATAAATCCCCAGATATACAGCCAACTAATATTTTATAAAAGAGGCAAGAACTTGAAATGGAACAAAGGAAGTCTATTCAACAAATGGTGTTGGTACAACTGGAAAACCACATGTACGAAAGTGAAAATTGACCCATACTTCACTTCATATACAAAAGTCAAATCAAAATGGATCAAAGACCTCGAAATCAGACCCAAATCTATAAAGTTTATTGAGAATAAAATAGGCAAAACACTGAAAGACCTATATATCAAAAAGGTCTTCGAAGATGGAGCACCAATGGCAAGAGCTTTAGCGTCAAACATAAACAAATGGGATTACATCAAACTAAAAAGCTTCTGCATGGCAAAAGAAACCCTACTTAACACAAGAAGACAGTTAACAGAATGGAAAAAAATCTCACTTGACATATCAGATAAAGGACTGATATCTAGAACATACAAAGCACTCAGAAAGCTGAGCCCCCCCAAACCAAAAAAAAAAGCCATAAAAAATGGGGAGAAGAAATGAATAGACACTTCTCAGAGGAAGACAGAAGGATGACCAACAAACACATGAAAACATGCTCACCTTCACTCATCATCAGGGAGATCCAAATCAAGACAACAATGAGATACCACCTTACACCAGTGAGGTTGGCTCACATCAAAAATAATGGAAACAACCTCTGTTGGCGAGGATGCAGTATGAAAGGCACACTCATCCACAGCTGGTGGGAATGCCCCCTAGTCCAACACCTATGGAGAACAGTCTGGAGAGTGCTCAAAGATCTCAGAATTGAGCTGTCATTTGACCCAGCAATTGCTCTTCTAGGTATATACCCCCAAGTTGGAAGGACATTCATTCCAAAATACGTGTGCACCCCACTATTTATCGCAGCACTCAGTATAATAGCCAAGTCTTGGAACCATCCTAGATGTCCAACAACAGATTAATGGGTCATTAAGATGTGGTATTTATACACAATGGAATACTACATGGCAGTCAGAAATGATACAATCACAGACTTTGCAGCAACATGGATGGACCTAGACCATATTATGTTAAACGAAGTAAGCCAGAAGACAAAAGATAAACACAGAATGATAGCGCTATTCTGAAGCACCTAGAACATACATCTTATATACAACTAATACTCAACAATCAAATAACAGGATAGAAACTCCAAACATGGTAATACTCAACATATACTCGGGAGCAGTGCCCAAAATACACCAAAATACATGAAAAAGGAACAACACAAACTCTTGAATACACATTATACCACGAAGAAACCAGCAACAGTAGAAAGAGCAGCATAGAGAGAACAGGTAAGTAATCAGCCTTCTACTACAAAGGCCCATAATAATCCCTTAGGGATCTTATACACTCGCAGGTGTCCTCAAACTTTTTAAACAGGGGGCCAGTTCACTGTCCCTCAGACCATTGGAGGGTCTGACTATAGTAAAAACAAAACTTATGGACGAATTCTTATGCACACTGCATATATCTTATTTTGCAATGAAGAAACAAAACAGATACAAATACAATAATATGTGGCCCACGGGCCATAGTTTGAGGACCACTGTTACAGGATCACAGGTAAAATATACCACGGGAAATCACTGACTCCAAAGTAAACATCCCATAACACTATGTTTTAATGCCTTAATCTTACTATATTTAAAATAACCTCTCAACTTTTCTGTCCACAGGTGTTCTTAGATACAAAGGGTGGACAAACTAAGATGGCATCTCGGCGCTCACTCACACAAGATACCATACCCAGCTTGCACTACGAGAATGTCCCGAGAAAAATCTTTAACATACACTTTATCTCTAGGTTATACCTTCTTTTAGGATTTAAAGCATGTGACCAGTCAGACCACCGAAACAGCAATTGTGACGTACAGACTTATACTACAGGCCCTACTCATCGAACACATTCAAGCAAACTAGCATTCCCTTGCTATTATCTCCTCTCTTCTCACTACTTTTTTTCTTTTTCTTTTCTTTTCTTCTCTTTTCTTTTTTTCTTTTCTCTTCTCCCTTTCTTTTTTTTCTCCCTTTCTTTCTAATGTATTTTTTCTTTTCTTCTTTCCTACCCCTTCCATATACTTTCCCCTTTCCCCCCTTTGGAAATCCAACTATCCCTTCACCCCTCAATCCCACCCAGACCTCCCACCATATTAAAACTCTTCACCCTTAGTTCCTAATCCATTAGGCATCAAGACTGACCTCCTACCCCAACAAACCAGTACCCAGCACCCAAGCGAAGGGACACCCAGTCAAACCCACACCTCGCCCCTGCAAGAAAAGGCAAACAACTCCCCTGCGGACTCATGCTGCACGGTCCTCCCTACCAAATCCCCCTACTGTGGACTGTTACTTGAAACCGGACTTAGCTCTAAAAGTATCCCCAATGCAAGAACTCCTACAAGACCTCCCTACCGCAAATCCTCTGCCAATCTCAAGAAGGTCAGGGGGAGTGATGGAAAGGTGCCTGGGAAACCCACACACCACAAGAAAATCCCAAAAGACAATGGGGAAACCTATACTTCCAACATAAGTATAAGACCGGTATTGCACCACCTATTTACCTATTTACCTATTCCCCAAAAGTAAGGTAGTCTCATGCATCACATGGTTCCTTTAATTATTTTGTTAATTCATTTTTTAATGTTTCTTCTACGTATACATATGTGAGCACATATACTTTTATTCCTAATTTTATCTTGTTTGGATGTGTGACCTTTTTCTGTTTTCTTCTCTGTCCAGCCCCAAATGCACCAACAATATAAAGTAGCACCATTTCTCCCTGCAAAGGCACACTAAAAAAAGGGGAAATCTTACATATAAAAAGAGCTCTTATCTACTAGAGATAAGAACTCATACTTGTTTACAATACAGGGATATCTCCTACCTTGAAAATATGTCACGCAGACCCAACTTAGACCTCAGGTGATTAGACTCCATCCGTCCAGCCTTGAACCCTGGATCCCAGACATAGAATCAACACAGTTCTTCACAACAGCTACAGGAAACAAATCTCATCCAGGACATCCTTAATACTGTTGGGCCACCAACAAATGCCAGCTCTAATATCATATCCTGACAACAAAGAAAATGGGAACAACTTGACCTAAGAACAGGTTATCCTGCCTCACCAGCTAACGATAAGACAAAATCAGAAGACTTGTCACCCTTTGGTCAGTCCAAAAGCCAAGATCGCGATTTACAGATGACTGGCTGCTAGAACCATGACTGGACTGAATATATCTTGAGATCAATAAAAAAAAGCCCTAGTCTAGGGTTTGAACTATGACCCGCACAACAACCACGATCCCCATTTCTAAAGGTCCAGCAGAGACAATCACAATGGAATGAGACTTCTGGAAACACAATGAAAAACACTATCCTAGGTTCCATCCTAGGATCAGTGCAAATACCAAGACCACCAACCACAAAAGATGGATTAAAATGACACTGAGGGAACAGAACTTCTAGAACCACAAAGAAAGACTTCACCATAAGTCCCACTCCTGGACCTGTGCAGTACTGAGATCTATAGATACAGAGGTCTTATTTCATCACTCAGGGCGGAGCAGAAGTTTTCCAAACACCACGAAAGCACCACTGGTAGAGTAAATGAACCTGAACGGAGTCTATAGTTAATCCCGTGACAATATACCCCAAGGGTGGAGAAACCCCATAGCGCTAAGGCCAGGTGAATTCCTTTTCAAATGACCCCAATATTTACTATGCCAGTGCAGGAGGGAAGAAAAAGGCAAAAAGCACAAAACATTTTTATCTTTTATATATATATTTTCTTCATTTATTATTATTATTTTTTTATTTACCTATCTACTTTTTCTCGATTGCTTTGTTTTGGTGTGGTTATTGAAGCTGTTGTCCCCATTTATATTTATATCTTGTTTTGTTTTCTTTTCTTTTCTTTCTTTAGGTGCTCTGCCATGTTTTTTAACTCAAGACCCTGGCTGTATTTTGTGGTGCCTATCATTATCACTGCAGTGCTCACTGGATATTTGACTCTTCTTTTTGTACTGTTGGGGTGTTTCACCTTCTTTTTCTCCTTCATCTCTCAAACCGACGATGAGAGCCACTAGAAGGATTCCGCCCATTTTCGGCATATTAGACTTTTACCCCAGTTTATTACTTTTCTCTTCTTCAAATAAAACCATATAACTTGAACTATGTAGTCCTTCCTCCCAGTTAGAGGGGGCAATAAGGAAGGCACCAAGACCAAGACTACTAAGTAGTAAGCTAGGTACAGAGGGGAGCACAATTTCTCGAAGACCCGGGGGTGAGGGAGGAGGATATGGGAGGTAGGATGAACACGGAGGTGTAGGGAGGACAAATCGGTGATGGGAACCCCCCTGATTTTATGTAAACGTGAACCTGTAATACTATTGTCAACAATATGTAAACCACTATAATCAAAATAAAAATTATATTAAAAATGTCTTGCAATAATTAACTACATATTGAGAACTTCAGAGATTTCAAACTGTACAGGGTAACCTGGATATCTAAATTGTCACCTAAGTAAACTTGACTTTATATAAAATTATTCTTTAATTTAGATAATTGCAGTGGTTGAAACAGAGGATTTCATAGATATGTAAGTGAAAGATCAACTCACTTCAAAAGTTACTCTATCTCTTGCCTACTAAAAGAAATACTCTAATATACATACATTTTAAGATATATCCCAAATGTAAAAGAATAAAATTTAAAAAATAAAACAGTAATAAAAGTCCTAACTACGGGCCCGGAGAGATAGCACAGCGGCGTTTGCCTTGCAAGCAGCCGATCCAGGACCAAAGGTGGTTGGTTCGAATCCCGGTGTCCCATATGGTCCCCCGTGCCTGCCAGGAGCTATTTCTGAGCAGACAGCCAGGAGTAACCCCTGAGCAATGCCGGGTGTGGCCCAAAAACAAAAAACAAAACAAAACAAAAAAAAGTCCTAACTACAGCAATTGGGCAAAAAATAGAAATGAAAGTGTTTTCAATGGGAAAATATCAAACTAATCTATTACTATTTGTAGATTACATGATAATACACATAGAAAACTCTAATAAAGTCACAATAATAAATTGTAGAAACAGCTAATTATATAGCAAACATGATAAAAATCTATGCACAAAATCTGTTGCACTTTTACAAGTGAACAGTGATAAAAGGAGAAACGAATTTTTAAAAGAGCTTATTTATTAGAATGCCTGATTGGGGAGGAGGAAGATGGGGGACATTGGTGATGGGAAGGTTGCAAGGATGAAGGGGAGGTTGTTTTTTATAGCTGAAACCAACTACAAACATATTTGTAATCATGGCGCTTAATAAGGATATTATTTTAAAAATAAAATAAAAACTTAGGGACTGGAGAGATAGCATGGAGGCAGGCATTTGCCTTACATGCAGAAGAATGGAGGTTCAAATCCTGGCATCCCACATGGTTCCCCGAGCCTGCCAGGAGCAATTTCTGTGTATAGAGCCAGGAGTAACCCCTGAGCGCTGCCGGGTGTGACCCCCCAAAAAAACAAAAATAAATAAATAAATAAATAAATAAATAAATAAATAAATAAATAAATAAAGCTTATTTATAATTGTGCTAAAAACCAACCTTGGAATCAGTTGATTCACAAAGAAGGTGAAGACTACCTATAAACTATAAAACACTATTGAATAAATAATAGACACAAGAAAATGGATACCTATATACTCAAGTATAAGCCAACCCGAGTATAAGCCCAAAAACTGGGAAAAATTAGTAACTCAAGTATAAGCCAAGGTGGAAAATGCAGCAGCCACTGGTAAATTTCAAAAATAAAAATATCTACCCAAAGCAATTACAATAATCGAGGAATCAGTAAGTTAAATGTTTTTCAATATTTATTGCTAAAGAAAAACTGTAAACTAGCAACAAAAACTTAAAACTTTAAAATGCAGAAAACTGTAGTTTAACAGGTTCTATGAAGAACAGTGTGAAGATTCCTTTGAAAAATAAAAACAAAAATCTCTATGATCCAACAACACCACTCCCAAGCATTTAAATCAAAGGATACAAAAGTACTAATTTGCAAGGATATTTGTGCTCCAATGAACATTCATTCATAGCAATATTATTCACATTAGGTAAAACATAGGATCACCTAGATGCCCATAAACATAGGAGTGAATAAAGAAGCTGTGATGCATGTGCATGTTCAATTTAATACTATTTTGAAAATAAAATTATGTCTTTTGAGACACAAGGCATAAAATTTAAGATGTTTATTAAATGGGGCTCCGAGTCCTCTGTTCCCAAAACAGGCCCCTTCCTCTGCCTCCTGGACTCCAGGGCCATCCCTGGGTGCCCACCCCTGGGGGCCACCGAGGTTGGTGCCAGGGAGGACTTTAAAGGGGAGTTCAAGTTCCAGTTTCTTGAGGAATCTCCATATTGTTTTCCATAAAGGCTGGACTAGATGGCATTCTCACCAGGACTGAATAAGAGTTTCTTTCTCTCTACATCCCTGCCAGCACTAATAGTTCTTGTTTTTTGTGATATGTGCCAGTCTCTATGATATGAGATGGTACCTCATTGTTGTTTTGATTTGCATCTCCCTGATGATTAGTGACGTGGAGCATTTTTTCCTGTGTCTTTTGGCCATTTGTATTTCTTCTTTGAGGAAGTGACTGTTCATTTCTTCTCCACATCTTTTGATGGGGTTATATGTTTTTTTCCTTAATCTCTGACTAGTGTATACAATGTTAATCTACTAATTTATTGTCTCACAAGGGAATCTAGATTTTTTCTGGATTGATGGCATTTTTTCTCACTTTGTTTTTTCTTAATTTCTTTTTTCCTTCTTCCTACCTTCTACCTGTTCTCCTCACCACCAACAACAACACTACCAACACCATCAACACCATCAACATCACCAACACCCCTCACACACACACACACACACACACACACACACACACACACACAAACAGGACTGCCTATAACATTGAACTTTAACATACTTTTCTTAGAAGAAATAGAGACAAAGATTAAAATTGGATAATTCAAACTTGAATACATTTGCAGTCCTAGGATAAATTCTAGGGACTGAAATTGATAAACCCAATTTTTCATTTTTATAACAGGTAAACACACCTAGCTAATTTCTTTAATACATTTGAAATTTCTAATTGTGGTGACATAAAAACACATTTAAAAAAAAATCTTATCTGTCAGAGTGTGGTTCTGAGCCATTAAGAGCACTAACATCCATCTTCAGAAACTTTTTCTCTTGCAAAATTTTACCAACTTAAAAAATAACTACCGGGGTCCCGGAGAGATAGCACAGTGGTGTTTGCCTGGCAAGCAGCCGACCCAGGACCAAAGGTGGTTGGTTCGAATCCCGGTGTCCCATATGGTCCCCCGTGCCTGCCAGGAGCTATTTCTGAGCAGACAGACAGCCAGGAGTAACCTCTGAGCATCACAGGGTGTGGCCCAAAAACCAAAAAAAAAATAAAATAAAATAACTACCGGGTTGGAGAGATAGCATGGAGGTAAGGCGTTTGCCTTTCCTCCCAGCATCCCATATGGTCCCCCGAGCCTGCCAGGGGCGCTGAGCATAGAGCCAGGAGTAACCCCTGAGCACTGCCTAGTGTGACCCTAAAAACAAAAACAAAAAAAAAAAACTAACTACCAACATTCTTCCTCTTTCTCACTTTCTGGTACCCATTGGCTTAGTTTCTTTTCATATAAATAGGCTGTCTCTAGGTACTTTATAGAAGTGGTCATATAATATAACTTAAGACTAACTAGTTTTATTTAGTGCATATCCCTAAGGATCTCATTCTAATAGTTTCTACTAAGAATGTCCTTTCATTATAAAGTTGAATATTATATATGTATACTAAATTTTGTTTAATTATTCATCTGTTGATGAATACTTTGTTTGCTTTCACCTTTGAATATTACAATGAATATTAACTTAATGATATTAAATAAATATAAACATTTTAATGAATATGAGCTTATATATACCTCTTCAAAACCCTATTTTCAATTATTTTGTGTACATTTTTAGAAATGGAATTATTACATCACAGGGCATTTTTATTGTCATTGCTATTTGGGAGTCACACCTGATAGTGCTCAGAGCTTATTCCTGTCTCTGTGCTTAGGGATCTTTCAGGAGATCATATGTGGTCTCAAGAGACCATGTGATGTGCATGGGAAATGAACTCGAGTTGACTACATGCAAGGCAAGTGCTTTATTTGCTATACTACCTCTCCATCCCCTATATAGTAATTTTAATTTTTAAAGGACTACCAAATTGTTTACCAAGGGAGTTGCTCCATTTTATATTCCTATCAACAACACATGTGGGCTTCAATTTCTTCACACCATTGCCAACATTTGTTATGTCCTTAATATTTTGATGAAGCTATTCTAATATGTATAAGGTTGTAGTTTATTGTAGTTCTGAGATGATTAGTTATACTAAAAATCCTTCTGTATTTACTGTGAATGTCTGTGATTTCTTTTAAAAAAGAATGTTACCCTCTTTTACATTTGGGTCATTTGTTGTTTTTTAATTTTATGAATATTTTATGTTTTGGTGAATAATAACCTACTGAATCTATTATTTGCAAAATTTTTCTCTACACCTCCCTCTGGATTTTCTCTTCACTGCTGATTTCTTTGATGTGTAGGGATTTTTTACTTTGATGTAATTCTGTTTATATATTCTTTTTTTTTCTTTTTTTTTTTTTTTACTGTCATGCTCCTGGCTTTAAGTACAATGCCCTGAGGCTGCACTTATTTAGTCCTTTATGAGGTGTAATTTATTTTCCATTAAATTTGTTTGTCTCAAGTCTACAATTTAATATTCTTCATTTTTATTATACAGCTGTACAACTATCACCACAGACCATTTATACATAGTTTCATCATTCCCCAAATATATTTTAGGCTAATTTAACAACAAAATTTTATTTTATGTGCAATCAGTGATAATCACTGACTGTCTATCTCTATGATTTTCCTGAATTTTAAAAGTTATTTTAATTTGAACCAGAGAGATAGTTTGAAGTCCTGAAAGGACTGATGTGCCACGATCAATTTATAAGCACAGACTGCAAATGATATTGCCATTAATATTTATGTACTTATAAATTTATCATTATACATTATAATTTATACATTTATATGTATGTACTTATAAATATTTATATTTATTTACATTTATATTATATTATATTTGCATTATATCACATAATAACAAACCAAGCTTTGGAGTGTTTTTGTTTGGTTGGTTTTGGGACCACACCAAACAGTGCTTAAGGCTTACTCCTGGTCCTGCCCTCAAATATCAATCTTAATAAGTGCTCAGGAATTAAGAGTGCCAAGGATCAAACCCAGGTCAGCTTCATGCAAGGCTAATGCCCTAAAGCTATACTATAAAATATATTATATAATATATATATTATTGTTCAAACTCCCAAACTCTGTTATATTTTTTTACAAATTTATAATGCTGATTTACCTTTTTTACTACCATGCTTTATTTTTATTCTAAATTTTATCAAATGCAAGTTTAAAATTATATTTATTGTTAAATAGCTCATTTTAGATATCCATAAAATTTTGCTTTATCTCTCTAGTGTATTTCATATGACTAAACCTAAGTTTTATCTAATAAAAGGTTTGCCAGTTCCAGTAAGTCACCCCAGTGAATTATAGGCCTAACCTAATCAACAACCACCTGGCATGATCCAAACATGCCTCTAGGTTTTTATGTACTCTTTCCTGCCCAACCCAAGGTATGTGTATACTCTTTGGTACCAATAACATGTACTCTGTACACACTATCACCTGTACTGGGTAGAACTCAGATCCCTCAAACAAACAGGCATGTTGTAAGTGAATTCCTTGAGGTCTTGGAATGTGGAGGCCCACACCCATCTATTTTTCACAGCAAGTACCTTCAAAACAAGTTTTGTTTTAGTCTTTTTAATGCTACAGAATATTTTTAAATATTAAGGTGTTATGTTTATTTTGATGAACAAAATATGTTTCTGATACCTATGTTAAATTCAAAATAGCTGTTTTGAAAAAGTCACATGAAACTAATATTACAAAGATAGATTTTTAAACCAAATTTCTTCAGTTGATGAGGTCCAATCCAAACTACAGATTTAGATTTACAGCTCTATATAGGTTAAGTTTATATTGATGAACAGTTGATTAAATGAGTTTCAACCACTGTCTATCATATGGACTCAAGAGGATGATACCTTTAATTTTATGAGACCATTTAATTTCAGTCAGTATTATGTGAACAGAATATAACTTGAATAAGATAATTTCAAAACTAGAAAACAATGTAGGAAATATCATTGCAGCACAAGTTACATTTGTGACTTTTCAAGATGTCTTATGTCCTTTTTATCTTGTATGCTGGAGATAGAGTGTTTCACCATTATTTTAATAGACCTATGAAATCATGAGGTAGGAATATCCCCAAAATGTTTTCCTTCAGGGTGTGAAGAGATAGCACAGTAAATAGGGCATTGCATTTGCCTTGCACTCTGTTGACCCAGGTTAAATCCCTGGTAACCCATATGATACACTGAACCTGCCAGGTGTAACTTCTGAGTGCAGATTCACCTGGTTGTGGCACCACTGGTTGTGGCCCAAAAACTAAAAAAAAATTGTTCCCATGTTCTCTTTAAGGAGAGCACCCTAACTCTCTAAAATAAGAAAAGATGGACCAGTGGCTTGGTTAAAATATTATAATCTAAATCGTTCAGATATAAAGTGTGTATCTAAAATACATTATGTCTCCTTACCTCCTTATCTAGGTGCTTTAGTACAATATATATTCCTTTATGAGCAGTAATGCTTATTATAATGGCAAGAATTCTCATTATTACCAAGCATAAAATGATACAGGGCTTTCAGCAGCCAAGTATAACACTCAAGGAAAATTTTGTGCATTCCCTTCCCTATATGCTGGCTTAAGAAGTTACTGCCAAATTGTGGCATTAAGATTATTAGGGGCCGGGCGGTGGCGCTAAAGGTAAGGTGCCTGCCTTGCCCGCGCTAGCCTTGAACAGACCGCGGTTCGATCCCCCGGTGTCCCATATGGTCCCCCAAGCCAGGAGCAACTTCTGACACATAGCCAGTAGTAACGCCTGAGTGTTACCGGGTGTGGCCCAAAAATCAAAAAAAAAAAAAAAAAAAAAGATTATCAGAGGACTGTAAGATACTGTTTTATCAAAGTTCTGTGAAATTAGCTTCTCTCATTCTCTTGCTGTGACTAGTGCTTGGCACTGACCTTGACAATTATAAGACCCTTAGGAGTAAACTTGAAAATGTTTTCACTGTAGACTATCTACCAGAACATTTTTTTGCAATATCTAAAAATAAATTATAAAGGCTAAGACACTATGACATAGAGCCAGGATTATAATTTAATAGCATAAAGCTTGTTCTGTATTTGGAGAACCCAGGATCTCCCTGATACTATATATATGTATATATATATATATATATATATGATGTAATTTTTTTATGTTTAGCTACAGCTAAAGAAGAACACATTTACATTTTGCTATGTAAGAGAAAATTAGCAAAAGCACCTAGAATGTAGCATCTAGAATATAGCTAAGTGACTTAGAGGTAACAATTTAACCTACATTAAAATCTTATTATTTACTAAAAATTATATTATATCTTCTATTCATAAGAAATATGATTGACAGGGTTCTTGAGTTTCTAAGGCACAAGTTCTTCATTTCCATTTGTTTGGTTTCTTTGTTTTGTTTAATTGATTGTTTTTGGACCATATCCAGTAATATGCATGACTACTCTTCATTACCTGATCAGGGGTCATTCCTGGAGGTGTGACTGGAGTACTATATGCAGTGATGGGGATCAAATCAGTGTCAACTTCATACAAAAATTGTGCCTTCATCCCTGTACTATACTGCCCTTTCACCTATAAATTTTTCTTAATGGTTCCTTAGACTTCCTAAGGAAAGAAAAAAAAAGGTGATATAGTGTATATACTTAAGGAAGATAAAAAAATGAAAAATGATTCCAAACCAAAAGGATTATAGAATTTAAAAATGGATAGTGTTTGTTATTTCCAAGATAAAGATGTGCCTCTACATGCTTTGTGTTTAAAGAATTTTGGGGGACATGGCTAAACAGGCTTCTGAAAAGTTAAGGATTAGTTTGTAGGCTTAAAAACTGATCAAAGGGCTATGAATGATTGAAGAGCAGAGTCCTGTGAAATTCCTTGGTGCCTCACTTATTCAAAGTTCAGTAATGCTCAGCAGCAAAATATGTCCTAATGCATTACTAATGCCTAAAGCAGTTGGGAAGAAATACAGTGGAAAATACAGTGATCCTGGTAGATCCTACAGGAAAGATAGAAGTAGAAAGATATTTACCAGGATTTGTTGTTGCTGGAGAAATTAATTCTAAAATAATTTTTTTTTGTTGCCAGGTCCTTCAGGAACGTGGAAAAGTGAGAAAGTCTCCTCGTTTAAGATAACCACTGGTCCGGGGCCAGAGAGATAGCATAGAGGTAATGCATTTGCCTTACATGCAGAAGGACAGTGGTTCAAATCCCCACATCCCATATGGTCCCCGTGCCTGCCGGGTGCAATTTCTGAGTGTAGAGTCAGGAGTAACCCCTGAGTGCTGCTAGGTGTGACCCCTTCAAAAAAAAAAGATAACCACTGGTTCATTGTCTCTCTTTCAGGTCAAAGTTGGACATGCTGAAACAAAATACCAAAACTAGGTTGATTTTCAACAAGGCTGGGAAATTCAAGATTAAGTCAAAAATCAGTGCATTCAATGTCTGCTTAAATTACTCTTACTAGTTCATAGATTCATCTTCTTGCTATGCTTTCATATGCTGGAAGTAGAAAGGAATCCTTTATCACAGGAGAGAAAAGTGGGGCCAGAGTGATACATAATACTGGAAATGGCACTAATGTGAATGGGGTTGTTTCATTAATGTCCATTTCTTCCCAATCGTTATTGGTGTATAAAAAGGCCATTGATTTTTGTGTGTTAATTTTGTAGCCTGCCACATTGCTTTATGAATCTATTGTTTCTAGAAACTTTTTGGTAGAGTCTTTAGGATTTTCTAAGTAGAGTATCATGTCATCTGCAAACAGTGAGAGCTTACCTTCCTATCTGGATTCCCTTGATATATTTTTCTTGCCTAATCGCTATAGCAAGTACTTTCAGTATTATGTTGAATAGGAGTGGTGAGAGAGAACAACCTTGTCTTGTACCAGAATTTAGAGGGAAGGCTTTAATTTTTCTCCATTGAGGATAATATTTGCCATTGGCTTGTTGTAGATGGTCTTAACTATATTGAGAAAGGTTCCTTTCATTCCCATCTTGCTGAGAGTTTTGATCAAGAATGGGTGTTGGACTTTATCAAATGCTTTCCCTGTGTCTATTGATATGATCATGTGATTTTTATTTTTCCTGTTGTTGAGGTTGTATATTATGTTGATAGATTTATGGATGTTAAACCATCCTTGCATTCCTGGGACAAAAGCTACTTGATCATAGTGAATGTTCATGATGAGGCATTGGATCCTATTTACCAGAATTTTGTTGAGGATCTTTGCATCTGTGTTCATCAGGGATATTGGTGTGTAATTTTATTTTTGGGGAGCATCTCTGTCTGGTTTTGGTTTCAAGGTAATGTTGGCTTCATCAAAGCTATTTGGAAGTGCTTATGTTTTTTCAATTTCATGAAAGAGCCTGGCCAGGATTAGTAGTAGTTCCTCTTGAAAGGTTTGAAAGAATTCATTAGTGAATTCATCTGGGCCTGGGCTTTTGTTTTGGGGCAGACATTCGATTACCATTTTAATTTCCTCAAAAGTGATTGGGGTGTTTAAAAATGCTACATCCTCCTTATTCAACCATGGAAGGTTATAAGAGTCCAAAAATTTATCCATTTCTTCCAGGTTCTCATGTTTAGTGGCATAGGGTTTCTCAAAGTAGTCTCTGATTACCCAATCATTCTCTGCAATATCTGTAGTAATCTCCCCCTTTTCAATTCTTTTTCCTCCCTTTTCATTTCTAATATGGGCTATCAAGTTTCTCTCTCTCTTTTTCTTTGTGAGTTTTGCCAATGGTCTATCAATCTTGTTTATTTTTTCAAAAGAAACAAGTTCTGCTTTCATTTGTCTTTCAAATTGTTTTTTTGGGTTTTCACTTCATTAATTTCTGCTCTAGTCTTTGTTATTTCCTTCTATATCCCTATTTTTGGTTCCTTTTGTTGATCATTTTCTAATTTTATAAGCTGAATTATGAAGCTATTCAGGTATGCCCCCTTTCTCCTTGTTTATATGTGCTTGCAAAGCTATAATTTTTCCTCTCAGTACTGCTTTTGCTGTGTCCCATAGATTCTGATAGTTTCTGTCCTTATTGTCATTTGTTTTTAGGAAAGTTTTGATTTCCTCTTTGATTTCATCTCAGGCCCACTGGTTGTTCATAGCAGGCTGTTTAATACAGTGGAAAAAAGTTGTTAAAAGTTTTTCTTCTGTGTTCCTTTGTAGTTCACATATAATTTCAGAGCCTTGTGGTCAGTGAAGATAGCCTGCAAAATATCTACCCTCTTGCTTTATGGTGGTATGTTTTTGTGCCAGCATGTGATATATTCTAGAGAATGACCTATGTACATTGGAGAAAAATTTATATCTAGGTTTCTGGGGATGGAGTGTTATATATATACACTAGGCCTCTTTCTTTCAATTCTCTTTTCAGAGCTAGTATATTTAGTTTGGTTTTAGTCTGATTGACCTATTAAGTGTTGATAGGGCCATGTTGAGGTCTCCTGAAATTATTGTGTTACTATTGATATCCTCTTTCAAATTTGTCAGTAATTGTATTAGATATTTTTCTGGTCTATGACTGGGTGCATATATGGTTAGTAGTGAGATATCTTCCTGATGCACATATACCTTGATTAGTATGAAGTGTTCATCTTTGTCCCTTACAACTATTAATATAGCCACCCCAGCTTTCTTAAGGGTGTTGTTTGCTTGTATAATTTTCCTCCAGCTTTTGATTTTGAGTCTGTTTGTTCTGAGTATTCAGGTGTGTTTCTTTTAGGCAGCAGAAGGTTGGATTCATCTTTTTTTTATCTATTTCGCCACTCTGTATCTCTTAATTGGTGCATTTAGTTCATTGACATTGAGGGAGATGATTGTCATGGGATTTAGTGTCATCTTGGTGTATAAGTTTTATGTATCTGTTGGTCTGTCTTGTCTTAAAGTAGACCTTTCAATTTTTCCTTTAAGGATGGTTTTGCATCTGTAACGTTTCTGAGCTGTTGTTTATCTGTGAAGCTATATATTCTTCCTTCAAACCTGAAGGTGAGTCAGGCTGAGTGCAGTATTCTAGGTGAAGCCTCCATTTCATTCAGTCTTGTCACAATATCCCACCACTGTCTTCTGGCCTTGAGAGTTTCTTGTGACAAGTCTGCTATAAATCTTAAGGATGCTCCTTTGAATGTAATTTCTTCTTTTTATCTTGCTGCTTTCATTATTCTATCACTATAGAGGGATTCATCATTGTGACTAGGATGTGTCTTGGAGTGTTTTTCTTTGGACCTCTTTTATCTGGTACTCTTCAGGAATGCAGGATTTGATTGCATGCAGTCTATCTCTGGGAGTTTCTCTGTAATGATGTCTTTGATTATTGATTCTTCTTGGGGATATCCTTCCTGGGCCTCTGGGACTCCAATGATTTTTATGATGTTTCTGTTGAGTTTATCAAAGACTTCTATTTTCATCTGTTCACATTCCTTGAGTACTTTTTCTATTGTCTGATCATTTGCCTTAAGGTTCTTTCCAATTTCTTCTCTATCTACAGTTGTTCTGCATTTCATCTTTCAGTTCACTGATTCTGTCTTTGGGTGCTTTTACCCTGTTGGAGAGGCTTTCCATTGAGATATTCAGTTCAACTACTGTGCTTTTTAGATCTGTTATTTCAGTTTGGAGTTTTCTGATCTCTATCTTTGTGTTCTATTTGGCTAGAGCTATGTTTTCTTTGATTTCCATGAGGATCCTTCATATTTTTATTCTAAACTCCTTGTCTGAGAGATTAATCAAATAGTTGGTATTTTTTGGGTCATAAGAGCTATCATCTTCATTCTCTGTGCATGGTGCTTGTGTGTGAGGTTTCCCCATTGTCACGCTTGTAGTGTGATTTTTATTTGCATGTTATGGTGGGTTTCATTAGTTAGGAAGAGTGCACATTCACAAAGCAAAGCAGCCACACTCTTCTGGAGCCTCTAGGAGAGAGTTTTTGCTGGGCCTTTCTTGACCTTGCTGTTGGGGTGCCAGTGGTAGCCAGTTTTCACTCACTCAAGTCTTTCTTGTCCTTTCTGCCTGGGTGCCTCCAGGAGAAAGTCCTTGCTGGACCCTTCTTGGTCTTGATACTGGGGCAGTGATGGTAGCCAGTTTTCACTTACTCAGTCTTTCTTGGCCTTTCTGCATAAACACCTTCAGGAGACAGTCCTTGCTAGGCTCTTCTTGACTCAGTCTTTCTTGGCCTTTCTGCCTGGATGCCTCCAGGAGACAGTCCTTGCTGGACCCATCATGGGCTTCTCAGGAGAGGTTTAGGAGACATGAGAGAAGAGAAATATGCAAAGCCGACAGCCCCCTCAGTCTCTCACAGTTTCTCAATGGCCTTCTTATACACAAATAACAAGGAAGAAGAAATGGACAATACAATTCACATTAGTACCACAGAAACTCAAATATCTTGAAGTCAACTTAACTAAAGAGGTGAAGGAGTTATAGAAAGAATACTATAAAGCAATGCTTCAAGAAATAAAAAAGGGCACAAGGAAATGGAGAAGCATAACCTGTTCATGCATTGGGAGGATTAACATCATTAAAATGGCAATATTACAGGCCAGAGTGATAGCACAGCAGTAGGGCATTTGCCTTGCATATGGCTGACCCAGAACAGATCTAAGTTTTATTCCCAGCGTCCCATATCATCCTCTAAGTCAGGAGCAATTTCTGAGTGCATAGCCAGGAGTAACCCCTGAACAACACTGGGTGTGGCCTAAAAACAAATAAACAAAAAAATATGGCAATACTCCCCAAAATATTCTACAGATTTATTGCAATCCCTCTAAGGATAATTCCCATGGCATACTCCAATGAAGTGGATAAAACACTCCTGAAATTTGTCTGTAACAATAAAGGGCCAAGAAAAGCTAAAGCAACCCTTAATAAAAATAAGATGAGAAGCATCACTTTCCCCAACTTTAAATTTTATTACAAAACAATAATCATTAAAACATCATGGTACTGGAATAAAGACAGACCCTTAGACCAATGGAGTAGAGTTGAGTATTCAGAGAATGTTCCCATACATACAATTAATTAACGTTTGACAAAGGGACAAGAAGTGTAAAATGGAGTAAAGAAAGCCTCTTCAACTGGTCAGCCACATGGAAAAAAGTAACTTAGACCTCTAACACCATGCACAAAGATAAAAAAAAATGGATTAAAGATCTTGATCAGATTTGAAACTATAAGATATATAGAAGAAAATGTAGGCAAAACACTACATAACATTGAACGTAAGGCATCTTCAAGGAGGAAACACCACTCTCCAAACAAATGAAAGCAGAGATAAGCAAAAATGATTACATTAAACTGAGAAGCTGCTGCAATTCAAAGAAACATTGTCTAGGTAATTGTGGGTAAAAAGGTCACCCATACAATGGGAGGAACTATTCACACAACACCCATCAGATAAGGTGCTAATATCTAAAATATACAAGGTACTGACAGAATTTAACAAGAAAAAAACATTGAAACCCATTAAAATGTGGAGAAGAAATGAACAGACATTTTCTTAAAGAAGAAATATAGATGGCCAAAAGGCACATAAATATGCTCCCAAAAAATGCTCCAAATTATTTGTGATCAGGGAGATGCAATTCAAAACAACAATGAGATATCTCATTCCAGAGACTGGAACACATTACAAATAACAAGAACAACTACTGTTGGTATGGATGTGGGAAGAAAGGAACTCTCATTCATTCACTGTTGGTAGGAATGCCATCTAGTCCAGCTTTTATGGAAAAAATATGGATATTCCTTAAAAAACTGAACATTGAGCTCCCATATGATCCAGTTTACCACTTCTACAGTTATACCCTAGGACCACAAATACACAATATATTAATGCCCTCTGTACTCCTATATTCATAGCAGCACTATTTATAATAGCCAGAATCTAGAAATAATCCTGATGCCCAACAACAGATGAAAGAAACAGTGGTACATCGATACAATTTGCATATGTATGGATGGATTTAGAGACTATTATGTTGAGTGAAATAAGTCAAAGGGAGAGAAATAAGCACAGAATAGTCTCACATATATGTGGGATTTAAAAAAAAATAAAAGACAGCATTATAATAACATCTGGAGACAATAAAGGTGAGAGCTGGAATGACCAGTCCATGATAACAAGCTTAAGAGAAAGAGTAGTAAGTGAAGACAGAGAACTACACTTACAGTACCACGAAAATGAGAGAGAAATACATTCATTGTCTTGAAAACAGGAAGAGGTGCAAAATGGGGGGGGGGGGACAATGGTGGTGGGAAAGTTGCACTGGTGAATGGGAGGTATGAATTTTATGGCTGAAACCCAATTATGAACATATGTATAACCATTGTTCTTCAATTAAGAAATTATTTTAAAAATTGGAAAACAGGCAAACTGGGGTTTATGAATAGACTAGATAATATTTATTTAGATTTATTAGATAATGTATTAGATAATATTTCTTCAACCTGGTACTGGTCTATATTAAATGATTAAACACTATTGCAGAAAAAAAGAATGAAAGAGAAAAAGAAAGAAAGAAAAAGAAAGAACAAAAGAAGAAAGAAAGAAAGAAAAGAAAAGAAAGAAGAAAGAAGAAAGAAAGAAGAAAAAGAAAGAAAAGAAAAGAAAGAAGAAAAAGAAAGAAAGAAAGAAGAAAGAAAAGAAAGAAAGAAAGAGAAAGAAAAAGAAAGAAAGAAGAAAGAAAGAAAGAAAGAAAGAAAGAAAGAAAGAAAGAAAGAAAGAAAGAAAGAAGAAAAAGAAAGAAAAAAGAAGAAAGAAAGAAAGAAGAAAGAAAGAAAGAAAGAAAGAAAGAGAAAGAAAGAAAGAAAGAAAGAAAGAAAGAAAGAAAGAGAAGAGAGAGAGAGAGAAAGAAAGAAAGAAAGAAAGAAAGAAAGAGAGAAAGAAAGAAAGAAAGAAAGAAGAAAGAAGAAAGAAAGAAAGAAAGAAAGAAGAAAGAAAGAGAAAGAAAGAAAGAAGAAAGAGAGAAAGAGAGAAGAGAAAGAAAGAAAGAAGGAAAGAAGGAATCAAAGAAAGGAAGAAGGAAAGAGAGAAAGAAAGGAAGAAAAGAAAGAAAGAGAGAGAAAGAAAAAGAAAGAGAGAGAAGAAAGAGAAAGAAAGACAAAGAGAAAGAGAAAAAGAGAAAGACGAAAGAAAGAGAAAGAAAGAGAGGAAGGAAGAAGGAAGGAAGGAAGGAAGGAGGAAGGAAGGAAGGAGGAAGGAAGGAAGGAAGGAAGAAAGAAAGAAGAAAGAAAGAAAGAAAGAAAGAAAGAAGAAAGAAAGAAAGAAAGAAAGAAAGAAAGAAAGAAAAAGAAAGAAAGAAAGAAAGAAAGAAAGAAAGAAAGAAAGAAAGAAAGAAAGAAAGAAAGAAAGAAAGAAAGAAAGAAAGAAAGAAAGAAAGAAAGAAAGAAAGAAAGAAAAAAATCCATTTTACAGTCTGTACCTTGGAATTGTATAATTTCTACTTTTTTTTTTTTTTTTTTTTTTTTTTTTGGTTTTGGGCCACACCTGGCTGTGCTCAGGGGTTACTCCTGGCTGTCTGCTCAGAAATAGCTCCTGGCAGGCACAGGGGACCATATGGGACACCGGGATTCGAACCAACCACCTTTGGTCCTGGATCAGCTGCTTGCAAGGCAAATGCCGCTGTGCTATCTCTCCGGGCCCATTTCTACTTTTCTTTAAAAAACACACCTGTGGTATATTTGTACAGGGACTGGCAGTACAAAATCACATATTCAATATCTATAAAGTTTAATTTTTTTTCTCCGCATTTGAAAGAAAATCCACATTTTAAAATCTTTTTCTAAAAATCGTTGAATGATCTTGTTCACTCCCTGTGGAACATGCCCTTCACTTTAAAATGCATATTATTTTATTAATATTTATTCCTCCTTTTTACTTATTTTGTTTGTTTGTTTTGATGCCACACTCGGTGGTGCTCAAGGTTTACTTCACTCCCGGATCTGCGCTCAGGAATCACTTCTGGCAAGTTCGATGGATCATATGCAAGAGCGAAATCAAACCCAGGTTAGTGGTGTACAGCAAACTGTCTACCCTCCTTGCTGTCACTTCAACCTGATTTACTATTCTCTTTACAGATAGAAAAATATGTGTTTGAAACAAAGGAATGATTCTATGAGTGGAATTATAGGTTAAAAGTTACTTAGCGGCCCTAGTCTGCCAGGAGCATGGAGCCAGGAGTAAACCCTGAGCACTGCCGGGTGTGACTCAAAAACAAAAACAAAAAACAAACAAAAAAAAAGGTTACTTAGCAATTCCAGTGACCTTACTACTTTGAAATCTGTTAAAAATTTTAATAATTTGATTATGGCAAACCCTTAGCCCTAGATTACAGAACTGAGAATGCCAATAAGGGGAGTTGTAGGTGGGAGGATAAAGTAGACTGATGTTCACAAGAACATGGTCAAGGGTCTTGGGCACTTTGGTATTAGTGAGGTCTGTGTACATCAAAACCATAAGCACTTGTAAATATGTGATCTCCAGCTATAGTAATTTAAAACAATTAAAAGAGTTTTTACATGGGAGTGGGGTACTTGAAATATTAATGGAGGACTGCTGTTAATAATGGTGGGAATGGAGTTGGGAATTTTATTACTAACAGTATTTGTAAATCATAGCTCCTAAATAAAAACTGAAAAAGAAAATCTAATAATATGAAATCAAAATGAATAATATCAATATTGTTGACCAGAACTCAGAAATCTGAAATTATCTCTATTTATAACACAAAAAATATTTTATATTTTATTTTGTTGCCTATATTAAGCCGTTTTTCAGGTTTAATGATTCAACTCTATCATTAGAGCATGAAAGCAATCATAGATGACATATGAAAAATATGGAGGCTGGGTTATAGCACAGCGCTAGGGGGTTTGCCTTGCACGCAAATGACCCAGAACAAACCTTGATTCAATCCCCAGCATCTCATATGGTACCCTGAGCCAGGAGCGATTTCTGAGCGTGCAGCCAGGAGTAATCCCTGGGCATCACCAGCTGTGGCCCAAACAAAAAAATTAATGTATGGCTGTGTTCTCAAAAAAAAAAAAAAAAAAAAAAAAAAGCTTTACTTGCAAGTAGGAACTACAGGAGGAAGGATTTGGATTATTTTTGTTAATTTTTACCTCAGCCTTAACAAGAAACTTTGAAATCTATGCTTATCAACATGTATGCTTTATATAACAATAGTGCTAATAATAGTACTATTATTAATTGGTTTTAATCATACTAATAATAACTTTTGAAGTTCTTGGTGGCAGATTCCTAGGTTCCATTTCAGAAGACCCATAGAGGGGCCGGCGCAGTGGTGCTAGAGGTAAGGTGTCTGCCTTGCCAGCGGTAGCCTAGTACGGACCGCAGTTCGATCCCCCTGCATCCACATGGTCCCCTGAGCGTCACTGGGTGTGGCCAAAAAACCAAAACCAAAAACAAACAAGACTCATAGAGAATAACACTTTTAAACAACTTACAAAATGAAACTTCTGCATATTCAAATATGAGGACTGTTGTATGGATATTGAAGTAGGACATACTTAGAGCAAACTGAGAAGTAAACTCCTATGTGGCCAATAGGCCCCTATAGTCAAAATAAAAAAAAAAACCTTTTCAACTTTTCAAAATGTAATGGATGCTAACTCTCTTCTTGGCAAGTCATGTTTTCTTTTCTTGCCTGTGTGGTGTTTGATATTTTTCTTTTATGTCATACACCTTACTTCATCATCATATACTTTTTTCCTCCCATATTTACCTCCTTAATAGAATGTAAGTGCTGTAATTCCAGGGATCTTTATCAATAATTATGCTTACTTATGTATTCTTACTGTTTAAAGCAATAATTGGCACAAATTTAGAGTCCAGTTAAAATTAGTGAATGAATAAATATAAAAATGGCCAAAGAACCTGAATTATCCTAAGAACAACTCAACTTACTCTTCCAGGACTAAGAAAATGAAGGAAAACAAAAACCTCTGTCTTTGGGGGTTGGCTGAGGACAAGAATGATTTTTTGGTTTGGGGCCACACCTGATGATGCTTAGGGGTAACTCCTGATTCTACTCAAGAATTACACCTGGAAGTGCTTGGGATGCTGGATTTCAAACCTACGTTGGTCATATGTAAGGCGAGTGCCCTGTCCTCTGTATCCTTTGGTCACACATGATTTTTTTAAACATTAAACATAGATTTAATTAAACAAGAACAGATTTCTTACCTCAGATTCAATTTGAAAATGTCCCTTTTTCTTGGTCTCACTAGTTGATTTTATTGTTCTGAATTTAGGTTTATCCAAGCAAAAAGAGTCAGAGAATTGTGGCTAAGACCCAGATGATCCAGATAATAAACATGAGCAAATAACCCATAATGTCTTTCTTCCTCCCCTTTACTTGTTTCTAGTTTGGAATAATGATTATTTAGTGATTCAGCTGATATCACCAGGACTTTTTGTAGTGAGTGTGGATTCCTTCTCCCTGACTTCTTGTACTTCTAGTAACAGAAGATCTTGTTGCAGCAAAAAAAATTTTTCCATAAAAGCAATAGTGTCAGTAATAGTTCTTTGGACTCCTAGACTTCTTGGCTACATTTGTTGCTGTGCCATAACTTCATTTGTTTAATACTATCACCCCTGAAAAAATACATCAACTCAGATGCTAATATATAGGTAAAGTCACTTAATGTTCAGAAACAAATAAAATGGTCAGCTGGCAACAAGAGTTTACTAAATCTTTTAACAACATCTTAATGACCTTAATGATGTAAGGATTTTCAAAATTTTGTTACTGTACTTTTTTTTCTTCTCTTCTCTTTCTTATTTTTAAATTTTTCTCTCATTTATCTTAAAACAAGTATACTGGGGCTGGAGAAATAGCATGGAGATAAGGCATTTGCCTTTCATGCAGAAGGATAGTGGTTCGAATCCTGGCATCCCACATGGTCCCTTGTGCCTGCCAGGGGCGATTTCTGAGCCTAGAACCAGAAGTAATCCCTGAGCACTGCCAGGTGTGACCCAAAGAGCCAAAAACCAAAATAAAAAAACCAAGTATACTAATCTCAACTATGACAACTAAGTGTTGCATGCTATTTAAAAAAAAATTAGGCCTTTTGCTGGCATGGGGAACTTAGAAGCCTCAAGCCTAATGCCTTCTAACAAGTTTAAATTGGGCTATGAGGCTCCTGCTCCCCCAACAGTCTTCCCTCTTCTTCCTCCTGGAATTCAGGGCCACCACTGAACCAGTGAGGTGGGTGCCAGGGAGGACTTTAAAGAGGACACCAGGCCTTTACCACCCCCCACCCAAAACAAGTGGGATGGGCTTGGGGAAGTCATCGGCAACTTTCTTTCCCATCAGTCTCCATTCTCAAAATGGAGTATGAAAAGTATAATTTAACAGGATATCAGAGTGCTCATAATATTAGAATGCTTTTAGAAAAGAAAACGATATGCTCAAGAATCACTGAGCAATATTTCATGGTATAAACTCCACATACAGGGTCTACTACCATATCACTTAGCTTTCTAGACTTGAAAATTATGATAGTTTTTAACAATTTTGTATAAGTTTACCATTACTAACCGTCATTGGTCTAGAAAATGAAAAACCTTTGCACCAGACTAGCCGGCTTCATATATATTCATAAATATGATAATATATGATTTTTTCTTCTTTTTATTTTATTTTATCTTATTTACTCTTTTTTAAAGTGTCCTATCTCACTGTACCTGGGTCAGCTTTTCAACTGTAACCCATGAATCTATCCTCAGTGTCTGCCAATATGCATACGTACATGAGTGATCGCCATACCAATGTCTGGCCAATGTCCTCTGTGACATATGTCTATTTCATGGTATAGACTCCACATAAGTGCTCATTACCATATCACTTAGCTTTCTAGACCTGAACATTATGACATTTTTTAGCAACGTCCTACACACAATCTAATCCATGAAGCCTCTCATCAGTATAGTCTATCCTTACTGAGCATTATTGGCCTAGAAAATAGAAAATCTTTATATCAGACTTGTGAGCTTCATCTTATTTTATTTTTTAAGCATTCTATTCCATTTCATCTGAGTCAACTTTTTGACTGTAACCCATGTGTTGATCCTTAGTGTCTGCTGATATAAACACATGAGCGTACAGTTACGCCTTACCTATGTCTGTTTAATGTACGTTAGCAATATACAGACTACCTATGCTGTATACTGTCCTTCCCCCCTTTGCTCACCACCTACAAACTCCTTTAAAGTCCTTCACTCTCTCACTTCCACCTGTTATCACCCTACATTTAACCTTTTTTACCCTCAATTTTTGACTCCTCATGAAGCAGATCATTATTCCCACTCCGGACAGCTGCCAGCCAGCTTCTCAGTCCGAGAAGAAACAAATACTCTGTTCTTATTGATTTGTTCTCAGCAGCATCTTTTTCTCTACCTCCCTTCACTGTGGACCTTTGCTTGCAACCAGATTCAGTTTCTGAGAAGTCCCCTGCTCAAGTACATTTCCTGATATGTGACTGCTGGGAGTCATTTTTCAGATTTTACAAGGCCAAATCACAAATTGATGTGGTACTCCAGATTTTACACCCCCCCCACCTCAACTATTTCTAAAGACTTAAAAGGGATATGTATATCTCCTTTGAATATTTCTTTAGATGTATTCCCTTAACAGGTATAATCTTTATTGAATATCCTCTTATATTGTGACAATTTCCCCCAGCGTATGTGTGTGTGTGTGTGTGTGTGTCTGTGACCTGTTCAATAAAGAATGCTGGTAGAAAAGTCTCTCTGTTTAGAGTTCATATTAGAACCTAGTGATAGGGATGGTTGGACTTGTTACCTTGGCCCCCATATGTACCAATTATATCTTGTGGCATTGTTCCTTTTTTGCATAGGCACATTAAAATGGTATATATTACATATGCAAACAAGTCCTTATCTAATAGAGATAGAAACACACAGATTTTATAATGCAGTGGGGCCTGAACATTGTCATAATGACTTGGCTTAGGCCTCAGAAGAATGGACATTGTCTATTTACCCCTGAACTATACCATCTATGGAAATAACCATGGTTGCCTATAACATCACCAGGAAGCAAACCTCTACCAGGGAAGACCCTACTGCTTCCCTGGCATCCACCCAAAGAGGGTTCTTTTAACACCCAGACGACTAAGCAACTGGAGCAACCTGCTTTCAGGGCAGGGCTCTCCGCATTGCCCTCTAATGGTGAGGTGAAACCAGAGGACACTCCACATCATCCTGACTTCAATGTAGGATATGTACAGAAACCAGGATCTCTAACTACAGAAACCTGACACCAACAACCGTGATTGTACGATAATTGTACATAAAACTTTTATTGGGACTACATGACTCGAATTAGACAACCTAATATGCCTGGAGCCCAGAGTTGGTCTTATGCCAGAATGCTTCAGAGATAAGGTTTACCAGTATTTAGGCCAAGGCTTTTTCTTTCTATTTCTCCCATATTTTGCTAGGCCTATGCAAACAACAACTGCCCCCCACCACACACCTTTTTACTGTATTTTTAACTCTTATCTTTAAAATAAAAAAGAAGAGCTAACTAAATTTTCTGCTATTGCTTTAATGAGTTCATTGGTGATACAATAATTTTCACAAATATACTTGCTACTGAACTTTTTCTTCTTTTCTCTTCCTTTTGTTTTTTTTTTCTATTTTCTATTTTTAATAACTTTGCTTTCTGTCATCTTGAAAGAAATGTATTATAATCAGTTATGTCAACTATGTGATGCATTTTCTTTAAATAAATTTAAAAAAGGAATCTAAAAAATATTTAATTAAATTTAAGAAAAGGAGGAGCTGGGGGATAGCACAGTAGTGGGGCATTTGCCTTGCAAGCGGCCAATTCAGGACAGATCTTGGTTTGATCCTTGGCATCTCATCCCCTAGCCAGAAGCAATTTCTGAGCACATAGCCAAGAGTCACCCCTGAGCATCACTGGGTGTGGCCCCCCAAAGAAAGAAAAAGAAAAAAAGAGAAAAGGAGAGCAAGTCTAGCTTATACCTGCAAAAATCCCAGAATACAGATTATTATTCTAATGCTTTCTTTGCACTTGGTGTTTGTCTTGTTTTGGGCCAATCCCCATTTAATTCTCAGCATTGATTATAGTCGCCTAAGCACTGCCAGGCATAATCTACAAACATGGTGCCAGGATTAAGTCCGGTGCATGTCTGGCTTTGGGAAGAGGAAAGAAAGGAGAAAAATGAAAGAAAAAAGGAGGAGAAGGAGGAGGAGGAAGAGGAAGACAGGAGAAGAATGAAGAAGAAGAGGATCAGGATGAGAAAGGAAGAATCCACAAAAAGAGGAAGAAGAAAAAGAATCATTCATATGTACCTATATAATTAATTTTACTTCCACCATATCTTTGTTATTTCAGCCGTGTGTTAGGATGTAGTACAGTTCTTTCATTAGTAAATAAGAGCTTCATCAAAATCTCCTTGAGCTCTATCTGACTGCTCTTGGAAGCTTCCAATTCATTGTATCATTAAAAAAAATCCATTTAGGGAGCCAGGGAAATAATACAGCACTAATACAGAAATATGGTATAAAAATTTGCCATGCAGAAAGCTGAACTGGGTTTAATTTCTTGTATTTCATATGGTCTGCCAGAGTGATTCCTGAGTACAGTGCAGCACCCCTCAAAAAAAAATATCTGGTCTACTACAAAATTATCTGTCTTATCTTTTCTCATGCTTAAAAGAACCTGTTATTGACTCTAGAACTTTTTGAGAAAATTTTTAGTAAATTCTGAGAAAATTCTTAGTAAAGAGTTTTTCCTGGATATTTTACCTTTGAAACTATTTGTATTTTTAATACATACAAACCAAAACATTCAGTTTCCCTGTGGGATATTGGTTAGAGACTAAAATAATAGCTTTATTTAAAAAAAAAAAAAACGGTGACTGAAATACTAGGAAGACTGAATAAATAAACAAGAAACCAACCTTGCTGCTGAGTTTTCCAGATATTTTGCCAAAAAGCCCAAGGTCCTTGGTAAATACTTAGTTTTCATGAAATCAAAAATATCTACCATATAAATAAATCAAAATTGTATTACTTATTTTTCAAAAAGAACAAAGTTATATAATGTGTGCTAAAATTATATTTGCAAAAATGGGTCAAATGTAATGTAATTAAAGTCTTAAAAAGGAGCCAGTGAATTAAAACCAGATTCCATATTATCCTGTGATTTTTTTGCCCCCCCCCCTTTTTTTGGCTTTTGTGAAAACATAGGAATACTCTTGCCATTGTGTTCAAGATAGTGGTGTCTAGGAACCATGCAGCACCTGAGGCCAAACTCAGGCCTTCTACACAAAAAAACATGCATTATTTTTCTGTCCCAATATTCTATTCTTTCTGAAATCATGATCCCACTTGGGAAGAAATAAATTGGAACTCTTTTGGAAGACACAAGTAATTGCACATATACACAATAGAATACAATGCAGTCATCATGATACTTGAGAAAAAATTAAGTCATGAAATTTTCCTATGCATGGATAGACATGGAAACTATTATTCTGACTGAAATAAGTCAGAAGAGAGATAAACACGAAATAGTCTCACTCATTTATGGGTTTTAAGAAAAATAAAAGACACGATTGTAATAATACCCAGAGACAATAGAGATGAGAGCTGGAAGCACAAGCCCATGATATGAAGCTTACCACAGCGTGATAAGTTCAGTTAGAGAAATAACTATACTAACAACAATCATGTCAATGACATTGTGTGAGAGAAATAGAATGCCTGTCTTAAATACAGGTAGGGGGTGAGGGAGGAAGGAGATGGGGGACATTGGTGATGGAAATATTGCACTGGTGAAGGGGGAGGTGTTCTTTTTTGACTGAAACCCAATTACAAACATGTTTGTAATCACGGTGCTTAAATAAAGATATTATTTTAAAAAATAAAACATAATGATGGTTCTCATGAAAAAATTAATTCCAACACCACTACATTTTTTTCAATAAGTAAATGGTATATATTCACTACAAAAAAAAACTATAATGCTGCATTTCATTGGTTTTATTTTTCAAATATTTCTGACTTTCTCTGTATACTCATAGACATATCCTTAATTTTTTCATTAAGGGCCAGAGCGGTAGCACAGCAGTAGGGTGTTTGCCTTGCACAGGAATGACCCAGGACTGACTTAGTTTCGATCCCCAGCATCCCATATGATCTTCCGAGCTTGCAAGGAGTAATTTCTGAACACAGAACCAAAAGTAACCCAGAGCACTGCGGGATGAGCCCCCCCTAAAATAAACAAAAAAAATTATCATTAAGTACACACCATTGCTAAACTTACACTGTTCAATTTAGGCTTTTTCAATTTTATGTAGGGCATAGGTATAAAAGTATTAAGCATTCAGCAGAAACTGCCTACTCTTGTGAAGTTGGACAATGGCAGACAGCCAAAGCTTCCTGGCCATTTTCAACTTGGGTTATTTTTACCTTTTCATGAATTTATCAGAACATAATCTTATTATAAGACCAGGAAGGTCTTTATTGGTGTGTTTCAGTGTTCCAGGCTTGGAAGCTTTGTGGTTCATTGTTCTGTCCAATCACTTTCTTTTCACTTTATCTCTCTCAGAGCCCTGACTAATGTATTAGTAGCTCCTTGCTACATGCATCGGGCACAGTCCTCTCATCAAAAAGTAGACCTTCCACTTGAACACTATTGTGTCTTGATCACTTCAAATTCATTCTATTAAAAGCTGAAATTCTGAAGTCCTTTACTGCTCCATGGGTAAGTAAGAATTCCAGTCACTTCTGAGAAAATCATCAGCATAAAATCTTTCACTGGGCCTTTACCATTAAATGTGGAATTTTTGCTATGTGAGCAGTTACATTATAAAATGAGGCTAATCTTATTTAAATTAATAATTTACCTACCTCACACTAGCACAATCAAAGTGATACTGATTAGTCCTCTAATTAACCCACAAATAACTTTTCATATGAATTCACAACCGTCCTCCAACACCCTTACTAATTCTAGATTGCACATACCATGCATTTCCTCCCAAGACTCTTCTGACATAGCATGACATTTCTGTGCTAAAACTTCCTAATTTAGATAATCTTGTCAATATACAAGAGCAGCCACACCACAGAATGTATTACCAGGAGAGCAAAAGAATATCTAAGTACATATTCTCACTTTCTTTCATGTGTATATCTACATTTTTATTTCCCAAAACTAAAAGCAAGGAGTGAAATAAAAACACATCCCTGGGAAAAACAAAATAAATAAAGAGGCAGGTCTAAAAGACTTTGAGATTAGACTTGAATCTATAAAGTTCATAGAAGAAAACATAGGCAGAACACTCCAAGACTTAGACCTCAAAGAAGTCTTTGATGATAAGATGCCAATGCAAGTGTTATCACATCAAATCTAAATAAAGGGGGCTACTCAAATTAAAAAAAATTATGACAACAGAAATATGTGTTAAAATTAGAAAACAGCTGATTGGGAGAAAATTTTTGCTCTAAACATATCAGATAGTTTGATATCTAGGATTTACAAAGTACAAAAGTTAATTGCATAAAACCTATAAATACTATTAAAAAATTAGAAAAGGAAATGAATACTTCTCTAAGGAAGACCAACAGATGGCCAACAGACACATGAACAAAATGCTCATCATGACTTTTTCATTAGGGAAATCCAAATCAAGACAACAATGAGATATCATCTTAAAACCAGTGAGGATGGCACATATCAAAAATACTGGTAACAATCTCCATTGTCAGGGATGTGGTGACAAATTAACTCTCATCCACTGCTAGTGGGATTGCTGCATGATCCAACCCATATGGAAACAGTATGGAAGGTTCTCAGTAACTCAAAATTGAGCTTCCATACATTCCAAAAATCAATCCCTCTTTTGAGTATCAATCTCCAGAACAGAAAAACACTTATCCAAAAGGATGTATGCACACTGCTATTCATTGCAGCAGTTAGTACAATAATTAAGATCTTGGAATCAACTTTGATGTCCAACAATAGATAAATGAATCATGAAAATGTGGTACATTTACATAATGGAATACCATATATCACAAGAAATGGATGCAAACATATAATTTGCTGCAATAGGGATGAATCTGGAGAATATTATGCTAAATGAAATAATCCAGAAAAAGGATAAATTCAGAATAATATCACTTATATGTGGTATTGAGAATAATTGCATGTAAGGCTGGAGCAAAGCACAGTGGTAGGTCTTTTGCCTTAAATGCAACAGACCCAGATGGGTCCGTATTCTGTCCCCAGCAACCCATACAGTCCCCTGAGCCTGCTAGAAGTGATTTGTGAGTGCAGGGCTAGGAGTAACTCCTGAGCACCACCAAGCACCAAGCATGGCCCATTAAAAAAGAAAAAAAAAAAATAGGGCCTGGAGAGATAGCACAGCGGCATTTGCCTTGCAAGCAGCCGATCCAGGACCAAAGGTGGTTGGTTCAAATCCCGGTGTCCCATATGGTCCCCCGTGCGTGCCAGGAGATATTTCTGAACAGACAGCCAGGAGTAACCCCTGAGCAATGCCGGGTGTGGCCCAAAAACCAAAAAAAAAAAAAAAAATTAGAATAACTGAATGAAGAAATGCAATGGTTTAAATGGAAGGGGTCTTAAGGAGAATAAAAGAAACTGAATGAAGAGAAAACAAATATGAAAGGATGGGCATCAGGTTTTAGGTGCATTGGTAGATATTAAAAATAAATCAATAAGGGGCCTGGGAGATAGCATGGAGGTAAAGCATTTGCCTTGCAGGCAGAAGGTCGGTGGTTCAAATCCTGACGTCCCATATGGTCCCCTGAGCCTGCCAGGAGTGACTTCTGATCATAGAGCCAGGAGAAACCCCTGGGCACAGCCGGTTGTGACCCAAAAACCAAAATAAATAAATAAATAAATAAATAAATAAATAAATAAATAAATAAATAAATAAATAAATAAATAAATAAATAGAACTAAATACCCAAGTCAATGTCAACAACAATGGAATCAAGAGACCCAAACTTTAATCATCTAAACTTAAAATGGGCTGTTATACTGCCAGGTTAGATTAGAATAAAGACGAATTAACCCACAAATAACTTTTCATATGAATAGATACACTCTGGGAACATGGTGGAGGGGGGTGGACACTGGTGATGGGATTGGCCCTGATTCATTGTATGTCTAAAACCCAACTGTGAAGGACTTAGTACATCAAAATAGTTTCAATTAAATTAAAAAATAATAAAGAGGTAGGAAGAAGACTACCTGGGTAGGTAAATTGGTTAAAAAAAATATATATATATATATTGTTACACTAAAGGTATATAGAACAACACGTAGGTAAAACACTCCATGACTTTGAGACTAGAGGCAAATCAAGGAAGAAATAGCACTCTCCAAACAAGTCGAAGCAGTGATACACAAATGGGACTACATTGAGCTGAAAAGCTTCTGCACCTCAAAGGAAATAATGCCTAGGCTACAAAAGCCACCCACAGAATGAGAGAAGCTATTTTACACAATACCCATAAGATAAGGGATTAATATCTAAGATATACAAAGTACTGACAGAACTTAACAAGAAAAAAACATCTAACCCCATCAAAAAATGCAGAAAGAAATGAACAATTTCTCAAAGAAGAAATACAAATGGACAAAAGACACATGAAAAAATGTTCCACGTCACTAATCATCAGGGAGATGCAAATCAAAACAACAATGAGGTATCATCTCACAACACAGAGACTGGCACACATCACAAAGAACAAGAACAATCAGTGCTGGTGGGAATGTGAAGAGAAAGGAACTCTCATTCACTGCTGGTGGGAATGTCCTCTACTCCAGCTTTTATGGAAAACAATATGGAGATTCCTCAAAACACTTTAAATTGAGCTCCCATTTGATCCAGTTATACCATTCCTATACCCTAGGAACAGAAAAATACAATACAAAAATCCCTTCCTCACACCTATAGTCATTGCAGCACTATTTACAATAGCCAGACACTGGAAACAACCAAGATGCCCTTCAACAAATGAATGGCTAAAGAAACTGTGGTACATATACACAGTGGAATATTATGCATTTGTCAGGAGAGATAAAGTCATGAAATTTTCCTATACATGGATGTACATGGAATCTAATATGCTGAATGAAATAAGTCAGAGGAAGAGAGATATAGAATAGTTTTATTCATCTATGGGTTTTTTCTTTTTTTTTAATTCTTTTTTTTTTAATAAGGAAGTATTACCCTTCTAAACTCAAACACATTCAATGCTTAGTATAGTACATCAAAGGTATATCTTGATCTTTACAGCAAGATCTCTGAAAACATTACATAATTACAGGATACACACAAAATTAAATATATCAGCATGATGCAACTACTCAATACTGCATACAGTGCATTATTTATAAGACACCACAAGAACACAATTCTTTTTTTTTTAAACACCTTGATTACATACATGATAGTGTTTGGGTTTCAGTCATGTAAAGAACACCACCCATCACCAGTGCAACATTCCCATCACCAATGTCCCAAATATCCCTCCTCCCCACTTGACCCCCGCTTGTACTCTAGACAGGCTTTCCATTTCCCTCATACATTCTCATTATTAGGACAGTTCAAAATGTAGTTATTTCTCTAAACTCATCACTTTTTGTGGTGAGCTTCCTGAGGTGAGCTGGAACTTCCAGCTCCTTTTACTTTTGTGTCTGAAAATTATAATTGCAAGAATATCTTTCATTTTTCTTAAAACCCATAGATGAGTGAGACCATTCTGCGTTTCTCTCTCTCTCTCTCTCTCTCTCTCTCTCTCTCTCTCTCTCTCTCTCTCTCTGACTTATTTCACTCAGCATAATAGATTCTGTGTACATCCATGTATAGAAAAATTTCATGACTTCATCTCTTCTGACAGCTACATAATATTCCATTGTGTATATGTACCACAGTTTTCTTAGCCATTCGTCTGTTGAAGGGCATCTGGGCTGTTTCCAGAGTCTTGCTATGGTAAATAGTGCTGCAATGAATATAGGTGTAAGGAAGGGGTTTTTGTATTGTATTTTTGTGTTCCTAGGGTATATCCCTAGAAGTGGTATAGCTGGGTTGTATGGGAGCTCAATTTCCAGTTTTTGGAGGAATCTCCATATCGCTTAAGGACACAATTCTTATAAATTATCATGGATTGTTGTTCTCAGGTTTGTGCTATTTATATCTGTTAGTGATCGTGACCATCAACTTTTTTTAAGATTTGGAGTCAAAGGAGCACTGTAAAAACAATGTTAGTGTGGCAATTATTGTTTGCATGAGCCCACCAAAGTATGGGGGTCATAGAAAGGAAAAACTTTGGCCTAAGTACAAGGAGACCCTACCCCTGAAGTTTCCTGACAGAAGACCATTTCTAGGCTCCAGGCAAGCCAGTTTGTCCAATCCCGGTCATTGTCTGCAGTGCCCATACAGTTATACCTTTCACAGTCTCTGTTGTTGATCTCATGCCTCTGCATTGAAGGTCCTGGAATCTGTACATCCCACATTGAAGTCAGGATGGTGCAGAGCGGCATCTAATTTCATCTCACAATTAACGGCCAATGCAGAAAGCTCTGTCCAGTACGCAAGTCATTGTTGTTGTTGTTGTTTAAATCTTCTCAGTGTTAAGGAAAGACTCTTTTGAGTAAATCAGTGTCAGAGCAGCAGTAGGGTCTTCCCCAGTAGAGGATTGCTTCCAGGTGATGTAAACAACGTTGAATATTTCATAAATGGCTTCCCTGGTTCAGGGGTGACTGGAAAATGCCCAAACCTCTGAGGCCTGTGCCAGGTCATCATGTTAATGTTCAGGATTTGTAAGGTTCCATTGCACCACAAGATTAGTGGGTTCCCATATCTATTAGATAAGAACTTATTTGTATGTATAGTATTTTCCATTTTAATGTGCCCACGCAAACAAGGAATAATGCCACCTGGTGTTATCAGTGCATAAGGGGGCCGCAAGAACAGGTCCAACAATCCCTGTGACCTGGTTCAAACATAAGCATTAAACTGAGAAACCCTTGCACCATCTATGGGTTTTAAGAAAAATTAAAGATATTGAAATAATTCCCAGAGATGAGGGCCAGAAGGACTGGCTCAAGATATGAAGCTCACCACAAAGATTGGTGAGTGCAGTAGAGAAATAAATATGCTGAGAACTATCATAACAATGTCAGTGAGTGAGGGATGTAGAAAGCCTGTCTCGAATACAAGCTGGTGGTGGGGGAGGAAAAAGTTGGGGGCATTGGAGATGGGAAGGTTGCACCGATGAAGGGGGTGTTCTTGTTATGACTGAAACCCAATTACAATCATGTTTGTAATCATGGTGTTTAAATAAAGAAATTAAGAAATAGACTGTTACATTTTTCACTTACTCTAAAAACACCTAGTCATTGTTGACAACTATCCATTGTGTTGTGAGTTTGTAAAGTCCATTTAAAGGGTTTACTTTTTATTAAGTCAAGAATAAGTATTATCGACAGGAAAGATGAGCACCTGTGCCTGGGACCTTTTGGGCAGGTTTGAGGCCCCACCCCCCTTCCCTCAAACCACTCTACTGAGTACAATATCACAACACTCCTCTCTGGTGGTAATCTCCTTAAATGTCAATGGACTAAATTCCCCCATTAAAAGACAAAGAATAGAGGGGTGAATCAGAAAACAGAAACCAGATATATGCTGCCTCCAAGAAACACACCTAAAAGAACAAGATAGGCACAGGCTTAGAATTAAAGAATGGAAATCAATTACAAGCCTATGGAAAACAAAAAAAAGCTGGAACAGCCATTCTTATATCAGACCAAATTGCATTTAACCTCAAGAAAGTGCTCAGATACCTAAAGGGTCACTACTTATTGGTCAGGGGAACATTAGATCAAGAAGTACTAACTTTGATCAATATCTATGCACCGACTGTAGAGCCAGCAAAATATGTAAGGCATTTGCTCACAATCTAGAGAAACATATGAAAGGAAATGTGATAGTCATAGGAAATTTCAATACTCCAATATCATCACTAGACAGATCCATCACTAGGCAGAAAACTAGCAAAGACATAGAGCCCTATATGAGAAATTAGAGGAAATAGGACTAGCAGACCTATACAAAGCTCTCCACCCCGAGAGAAGAATATACATTCTTCTCAAGTGCACATGGGACCTTCTCTAGAATAGACCATGCCTTAGGATACAAATCTAACTTGACAAAGTCACAAACATAAGGATTATTTGAAGCACACGATCAGATCATTTTGCAACAGAGATCAAGATTGATTGTAAAAAAAGAAATTGTGGAGAAAATCCAACACCTAGAAATTAAACAACATGCTACTTAACAACTAACAATAAACCCAAATGCAGCCAGAAGAAAATAAATAATAAAAATCAGGGCATAAATAAACAACATAGAAACAAAGTAAACAATACAAAAAATCAATGAGACCAAGAGTTGGTTTTTCGAAAGAAAAATATTATCTATCCTTAACGACAAAAAACTGAAAATATTTCCACTAAGGCCAGGAACTAGACAAGGCTGCCCACTTTCTAACTCAACATATTATTAGAAGTACTAGCAATAGTTATCAGACAAGAGAAGGGAATTCAAAGAATCCAGATAGGGAAAGATGAAGTCAAATGATCTCTTTTCGCAGATGATATGATGATATACATAGAAACCCCTAAAGAGTCCACAGTAAAACTTCTAGAAACAATAAGCCAATACAGCAAAGTGGCTGGCTACAAAAGTAATATACAAAAGACAATAGCATTCTTCTATATAAATAATGAAGAGAAAAAAGACATTAAGGAGTCAATCCCATTTAAAATAGTAACTAAAAATATCAAGTACCTGAGAATCAACCTGACAAGAGAAGTGAAAGACCTATACCATGAAAACTTCAAGACACTTCAGAAAGAAATTGCAGAAGACCTAAGGAAATGGAAGAACAGCCTTTGCCCATGAGTAGGAAGAATCAACATAATCAAAATGTCTATCTTATCTAAATTGCTATATAGATTCAACACAATCCCTGTACAAATTCAGACATTTTTTTTAAAGAAACTAGAACAATCAATAAAGTTCATCTGGAATCACAAAAGAACTAGGTTAGCCAAATCCATACTGAAAAACAAGAAACTGGGTGGCATTTCTCTACCTAAACTAAAGCTTTATTATAAAGCCATAGTCATCAAAACAGCATGGTATGGGAACAAAGACAGAGTTTCAGACCAGTGGTTAGAACAGAATATCCAGAGGTATACCCCCAAATGTACAGTCAACTTATATTTGACAAAGGATCCAAGAACCTGAAATTGAAAAAAACAATCTCTTTGGTGTTGGAATAACTGGATAACCACCTGTAAAAAACTAAAGATCAATCCATACCTCACACCCTATGTAAATATCAACTCAAAATGGATTAAAGACCTGGAAATCATGCCCAAAATTTATAAAGTTCATTGAGGGAAAAATAGTCAGAACACTACAAGACTTATACCTCAAAAAAGTCTTTGATGATGGAATGCCAATGGCAAGAGTAATGGCATTAAATTTAAATAAATAGGACTACATGAAACTAAAGAGTTTCTGTATGGCAAAAGAAAACTAAAAGCCAGCTAACAGAATGGAAAAATTTGTTTACACTCAACACATCAGATAAAAGATTGTTATCTAGGTCATACAAAGCATTCAGACACAAAAACCTAATAAAGCCACAAAACCCACACAAAACCTAACAAAGCCATAGAAAAATGGGGAGAAGAAATGATAGACACTTTTCCAAGGAAGACTAGCAGATGGACAAAGACATATGAAAAAGTGTTCACCATCACTCATCATTAAAGAAATTCAAATCAAGACAACAATGAGGTACCACCTAACACCAGTGAGGATGACACACATCAAAAATATGGGACCAGTCTCTGTTGGCAAGGATGTGGTAAAAAGGAACTCTCATCCACTGTTGCTGGGAATGCTGCCTGGTCCAACCCCTATGAAAATCAGTAAGGAGGGTGCTTAGTAAACTCAGAATTGAGTTGCCATATGATCCAGCAAACACACTCCTGGGTATCTACCCCCAAAATGGAAGAATATTCATCCCAAAGTATGTATGCAGTCCACTATTTATCACATCACTCAGCACAATAGCCAAAAATTGAAACCAATATCAATGCCCAACAACAGATGAATAGATCATGGACATCCTGACATGAGGAAATGGCAACAACTTGAGCTAAGAGAGGGCTGCCCTATCTCACCACCTAATGGTATGATACAATTGGGAGACATGTCATCTTTTGCCTTAAGTAAAACCCAAAATTAATATTTACAGAAGACTGACTTTGACAAACATGGTCTGGATAGAACCTATTGAGGGACCAATGAGGAAGTTTCTAGCCTAGGCCTCGACCAAGAATTTGTACATAAACCAAGATCTCTAATTCCAGAGGTCTGACTTTGACAACTGAGACTGTGCAGAAATTCTGGAACCATGCTGAAAGGCTATACCCTAGGCTCTGTCCTAGGATCTGAACAAAATCCTAGACTATTAATTACAGAAGAATGATTACAACAGTGATGGAACAGAACCCCTGGAACTGTAAAGAAAAACTCCCTCCTAGGCTTCAACCTATGACCTTTGCAAATAACAAGATCTCCAGTAGAGAGTTGGATGCAATAACCCACATCTGAGTGGAAAGTTTTCTGGCACCATAAAAAGACACTGGGGTGTGTAAATCAGTGAATATGGAGTCTGTAGTTGTTCCCATGGCAATATGCTTTGAGGGAGGAGAAACCCTGTATCTCTTAGCCCAAGGGAATTTCCATTCTAATTTCCCAAATATTTACCGTGCCTATGCGAAAGAAAGGAAAAAAGAAGAAAGAAAGAAAGAAAGAAAGAAAGAAAGAAAGAAAGAAAGAAAGAAAGAAAGAAAGAAAGAAAGAAAGAAAGAAAGAAAGAAAGAAAGAAAGAAAGAAAGAAAGAAAGAAAGAAAGAAAGAAAGAAAGAAAGAAAGAAAGAAAGAAAGAAAGAAAGAAAGAAAGAAAGAAAGAGCGAGAAAGAGAAGAAAGAGAAAGGAAGAAAGAAAAAAGAAAGAAAGAGAAAGAAAGAAAGAAAGAGAGAGAGAAAGAAAGAAAGAAAGAAAGAAAGAAAGAAAGAAAGAAAGAAAGAAAGAAAGAAAGAAAGAAAGAAAGAAAGAAAGAAAGAAAGAAAGAAAGAAAGAAAGAAAGAAAGAAAGAAAAGAAAGAAAGAAAGAGAGAGAGAAAAAGAAAGAAAGAAAGAAAGAAAGAAAGAAAGAAAGAAAGAAAGAAAGAAAGAAAGAAAGAAAGAGCGAGAAAGAGAGAAGAAAGAAAGAGAAAGGAAGAAAGAAAAAAGAAAGAAAGAGAAAGAAAAAGAAAGAGAAAGAAAGAAAGAAAGAAAGAAAGAAAAAAAGAAAGAAAGAAAGAAAGAAAGAGAGAAAGAAAGAGAGAAAGAAAGAGAGAAAGAGCGAGAAAGAGAAGAAAGAGAAAGGAAGAAAGAAAAAAGAAAGAGAAAGAAAGAAAGAAAGAAAGAAAGAAAGAAAGAAAGAAAGAAAGAAAGAAAGAAAGAAAGAGAAAGAAAGAAAGAAAGAGAGAGAGAAAGAAAGAAAGAAAGAGCGAGAAAGAGAGAAGAAAGAAAGAGAAAGGAAGAAAGAAAAAAGAAAGAAAGAAAGAAAGAAAGAAAGAAAGAAAGAAAGAAAGAAAGAAAGAAAGAAAGAAAGAAAGAAAGAAAGAAAGAAAGAAAGAAAGAAAGAAAGAAAGAAAGAAAGAAAAGAAAGAAAGAGAGAGAGAAAAGAGAGAGAGAAAGAGCGAGAAAGAGAGAAGAAAGAAAGAGAAAGGAAGAAAGAAAAAAGAAAGAAAGAGAAAGAAAAAGAAAGAGAGAAAGAAAGAAAGAAAGAAAGAAAGAAAGAAAGAAAGAAAGAAAGAAAGAAAGAAAGAAAGAAAGAAAGAAAGAAAGAAAGAAAGAGAAAGAAAGAAAGAAGAAAGAGAAAGGAAGAAAGAAGAAAGAAAGAAAGAAAGAAAGAAAGAAAGAAAGAAAGAAAGAAAGAAAGAAAGAAAGAAAGAAAGAAAGAAAGAAAGAAAGAAAGAAAGAAAGAAAGAAAGAAAGAAAGAAAGAAAGAAAGAAAGAAAGAAAGAAAGAAAGAAAGAAAGAAAGAAAGAAAGAAAGAAACCCTTTTTAAGAAGTTGCTGGTCTGGTTTTTTTTTTGGTTGTTTTGTTTTGTTTTTCTGTAGTTGATGGTTTTGTTCTTTTGGTTTATTCTGTCTTTATTCTTTTTGTACTTTTGTTGTTACTACTTTATTGTTTTGTTTTGTTTTGTTTTGTTTTTTAATCTTTTTCTTTATTCCCTTCCTTCTTCTAAATGGATATTTATAACACCTAGACAGACTCTTCCTAGTTTTTCTCTTTTTTGTTTGCCTTCCCCCCTCCAATGGTACCAAGACCAGTCATATATTCATTTGGTGGAAATAAAAATAATCAGACTTGAATACGAAATCCAAAGTTAACAACAGAATCGATACCCAATCTACAACAAGCTGTACAAGTGGGGAACAGTTCCATGAGCATTACGGGGTAAAGGAGGGAGATGTGAGTTGCATGCTGGGAACGGGGATGGAGGGAAGACAACAATGGTGGTAGGAATGCCCCTCATTCATTGTCACTATGTGCCTTAAATATTACTGTGAAAGATTTGTAATTCACTTTTACCACAATAAAAATTTAAAAAAAAAAAAAGAGTAAGTATTACTAAAGACACTAATAATAAAGCAAGTCCCATTAGACTTAAAATATAACAGGGATCCTTTTTCACAAATGAGTGTATTTCTATCTAGCCATAGTTTGCCATTCTGAAACTATGCCAGTAGTCACTCTTTTCTGATCTTTGGTTACTTTTGCCAGTGCCCGCAATAAATTGTGGCTGTAGAACAATGAAGTATTTCATATGGGAGAGAAGAAAAAGAAAGAAAAAAATACTTGCTGATGCAGTGCTCTTTTTCTCCTTTTCTATATTATCATGAACATTCTAAGGGAAATCAAAGGAAAGGATCAACCTTCTTTCCAGTAGTCAAAATATATTTTAAGAAATAAAAGAAGAAATTCTTTTTTTTTTTATTTTTGGTTCTTTTTGTTGTTGTTGTTGTTGTTTTTTGGGTCATACCCGGCGGTGCTCAGGGGTTACTCCTGGCTATCTGCTCAGAAATAGCTCCTGGCAGGCACAGGGGACCATATGGGACACCGGGATTCGAACCAACCACCTTTGGTCCTGGATCGGCTGCTTGCAAGGCAAACGCCGCTGTGCTATCTCTCCAGGCCCAAAAGAAGAAATTCTTAAGAATGGCTTTTCCGGGGCCGGGTGGTGGCGCTAAAGGTAAGGTGCCTGCCTTGCCTGCGCTAGCCTTGGACGGACCACGGTTCGATCCCCCGGCGTCCCATATGGTCCCCCAAGCCAGGAGCGACTTCTGAGCGCATAGCCAGGAGTAACCCCTGAGCGTCACCGGGTGTGGCCCAAAAACCAAAAAAAAAAAAAAAAAAAAAAAAAGAATGGCTTTTCCAATATCACAGATAGTATGTGCTAAGCTTTTTCACTGTCAAGGATCCTAGACCAGAGAAAATAAATGACAAAATTGGACTTTCTCCTGAAAAGCGAAGGATGGCATTTGTGTATAATGACCAAGAGCTCCTGACTTTTAAGCGAATTTTATCATAGAAATAGGCTATCACCTTTGAGCATTTTGAAGGCCTAAATATACAAGTAGAAATGAACCAACTAAACTTGATCTTACTGATAGCTTACAAATTAATTGTGGTGTAAGATGAACAGTAAGATCTTGGAATCTATATTTAACTTCAGGGTCAAGAGAACAGCCAAAACATTAAAATGAAATAAAATATAGGGAATTTTAGAAAAAAGAGTTTTTACATTAATTCCAAAGCTCAAAATTCCCCATTCTTCATTTAAGAGCAAACAATATTCAGATGAAGAAATGGTATGTGCAAAAGACCTAATCTTCGTATTTTTAATCCACAAACTATTTAAGAGGCAAGAGATTCAGGAGTCCTTGAACTAAGTGTGTTTAGCTACATGACCAATATTCAGCCAAATGTATTCAAAATAAAATGCCAATACTTTGTGAATAAGGATCTGTTGATAAAGTTAATTATTAACAACTTCATTTAATTTCATTGAGAAGCAGAACAGGGAAAGCAGGGACCCCCCACAGGGTCTACTCTCACAATACTAACTGCTAACAACTAATGCCAGTTTTAATATTGCTGATTTACAGACCATAATAAACTTGTTTAGCTACTCTTCCCAGGAGCTTATTTAGATGTGAAAACAAAAGAATCTAGTTATAAAGATTCTCTTTGTTCTTTTTTCATGAGGAAAGCAGAAAATCTCCATAAAGACAGTTACATTTGAGGTATAGTATATGAAATCTTTGGTGTACTATTAGTGTTTAATCAATTTCTAAAGAAAAATACAATGGAGATTTTCTAAGTTCTATATATTTACAGCAAAAGAATAAAAGTTATAATATAATTGGAAAAACATAAACTATGCATTTAAACTAAGGATAAATATTTTCACCAAAAAAAATCCTGTAAAACTAAAGTAAAGTGATAGCTTGATGTAAAATCCCTATATACATATCATCAATAGAGGGATTTTTAAGTATTTAACTAAAGATAAATGAAAATAATACAAAGATAAAAAATTCAGAAACTCAGGAAATTGGACAATTAAACAAAGGACCCAATTAAACAGGCCCAAGAAGGTAAAATCTAACCAACAATTTGGTAAGCTGAAAACTAACCTAATCTTTAAAATAGTAGTCTCAGAAATTTGAAGTATTAGATATTTCTATTTTCTGGAACTTAAATAAAAGGGAATTGGGGAACTAAAATAAGGAATATTATTTAGGAGCTTTAGGGAAATTTTTAAATCCACACCTTAGATTCTTAAATGTAGTCCAAGTCACTGAGTTATTTCTTCTGCACATTGTCAGAATATCAAAAAATTACAACAAATTTTCTATTCTGGTGGAAATTATGAAAATTAGAGGATATGAATATTAATCCACAAATGCATGTAAAAGTGACAAACACACATAGATCTTAAGATTTTGAGAATATTGACACACTTTTGTAGGGAATCAGCTCCAGTGAAAAGAGTTAATGTGCATATCAGCAATTATCTCAATAATAGTCCAATTAAGTCACTCTAAAACACTAAATATCAACAAAGCTAAGCATGCTTCAAAAATTTCAACCAACAACCAACCTGGGTTCAATTCCTAGCTTCCCATGTGGGCCCAAAGTCTGCCCAGAGTAGTTTCTGAGTACAGAACCAGGAGTAAACCCTAAGCACCTCTGGGTGTGACCTTGGGGCCAGAGAGATAGCATAGTGGTAGGGCATTTGCCTTGCAAGTGTGGTTTAAATCCAGGAATCCCATGTGGTCCCCCAGGCCCACCAGGAGCTATTTCTGAGCAGAGAGCCAGGAGTAACTCATGAGCACACCCATGAGCACCGGGTGTGGCCCAAAAACCACTATATATACATATATATGTGAGTATATATATAGAGGGGGGGTTAGATAAAGAAATATTTACAGCTACTGGGGGCTGAGAGATAGTACAACAGGTAGGACACTTGCCTCGCATGTGGCTAACCCAAATTTGATTCTTATATTCCATATAATCCCCCAAGACCTCCAGGAGTGATTCCTGACTACAGAGCCAGAAGTAACCCCTGAGAACTGCTGAGTTCAGCCTCACCCCCCAAAAAATAAAGAAAGAAAAAGAAATATTTACAGCTATGTATATGTGTCTTTAATATAGTTCTAGAACTTGGTAAATACAAGTGAGATAAGAGAGTCTAGAAAACTGCATATAATGCATCGCAGATTTTAGTTTCTATTATCATTTACCAATGAAAAAAATCTAATTATAGTAATGGTATAGGAAATACTCAAGTTAATTCTGGAGCATCTTATAGGGTCATAATATAAGAAAATATCCAAATAATAACAAAAAGAGTGAAAGAAAAATGGAAGGAAGGAAGGAAGGAAGGAAGGAAGGAAGGAAGGAAGGAAGGAAGGAAGGAAGGAAGGAAGGAAGGAAGGAAGGAAGGAAGGAAGGAAGGAAGGAAGGAAGGAAGGAAGGTAGGAAGGAAGGAAGGAAGGAAGGAAGGAAGGAAGGAAGGAAGGAAGGAAGGAAGGAAGGTAGGTAGGTAGGAAGGAAGAAAGGAAGGAAGGAAGGAAGGTAGGTAGGTAGGAAGGAAGAAAGGAAGGAAGGAAGGAAGGAAGGAAGAAAGGAGGGAAGGAAGGAAGGAAGGAAGGAAGGAAGGAAGGAAGGAAGGAAGGAAGGAAGGAAGGAAGGAGGAAGGAAGGAAGGAAGGAAGGAAAGAAAAAGAAAGGAAGAAAATAATTTAACCCACAGCACTGAAGGACGCATATCAAGGGAATTGTAGAGTCAACTTAAACCTCCCGGTGACCAATGTTGGAATAATGCAAATGAAAATATAATAATAAGTACAGTGTTATTGATTCCAAGTCTAAAATGATATTCAAAGGTTCATATGGAATATGAACATGGAATGTATAAGATAAAACTCAGCATGCATGAGGAGGGAAAAGAAAAAAATCCATGCAGGAGAATTCCAAGTAATTCTGTAAGATACTTTGCCCTTAAAGTAATAGAATATAGCTCTAAACCTCAGTATTGACCTTTCCAAAGAATAAAGAACGAAAATAGGATAAAATATTAATTTCTGGGACTGAGGAGATAGTACATTGGATAAGGTATTTGCCTTACATTCATCTGACACTATTTTATACAGATAATCCCTAGTATTGCCAGGAGTGAACCTAGAGCCAGAAATAAGCCCTGAGCACAAATGAGTATTATTCCAAAACTAAAAACTAAAATAAAAAATAAAATAGTGAGGGTCCAGAGCAATAGCACAGCTGTAGGGCTTTTGCCTTACACTGGGCCAATTCAGGACGACCTTAGTCCTAGCTTAGTCCCCCAAGCTAGGAGTGACTTCTGAGTGGATAACCAGGAGTAACCCTTGAGTGTCACAGGGTGTGGCCCATAATGTAAAAAAATAAAATAAAATATTGACTTACAGTGCAAAAATCTGAGAAATACTACCTTAGTGAGTAGATTAAGGTTAACATAAATAGTGATGTTACATCAATAGTATATACCCTTGATAGGGTGTGGGTGATAGTGTCATGAACAAATGTATGTGATCTTTAAAACTGACAAAAGATGAAATAATAATATAAACATACTTCTAGACAAGTTGCAATGACAACAATATAATTAAAGTTCAAGCAGTTAAGAATAGCCACAAGTTTTCCATGAAGAATGAGACTAGGGGTTGGAAGAAAAGGGGTTAATTATCTTTTCATATTATTTGAAACTATGAGCTAGCAAGTCTACTATTTTAATATAAAAATTAAATTGCATTTTAATGACTCAAATGGCATTACTGATTTGAGTAGTCTCATGCCTGTACTGAAAACTGGTTACTAAAATGTTAAGTCAGGGAGAGGAAAGAAAGGAGGTGAAGAAAGGAAGTTATAGAGAAAAAAAGTTGAGATTATGTTTTTGTGGAGTATATTGGTGCTTTGTACTATTGTTTTGCAAGATGATTTAAATTCACTTTTTCATTTCTTCTTTCCCCCTTTCCAATACTTCCTTCATTGCATTCTGTATAAAGAAGATTTGAAAGGCTTATATAATTTATGCTACATTACAAAACTCCTGTGTCCCAGACTCAAAAATCAAACCCAAGATAATCAAAGTTTAAATTCATGATTGTGTGTGTGTGTGTTTGTGTGTGTGTGAATGTATGTGTGTTAGCCATGCATGACGGCATTTAGGGATTACTCCTGACACTGCACTTAGAAATTACTCTTGTCAGGCTCGGGGGACAATATGGGGTGCCAGAGATTGAAGCTGGGTCAGCCATGAACAAGGTAAATACCAAACCCGCTGTGCTATTGCTTTGACCCCATAAATTCATGATTATTATTTTATAGAAATTATTCACCTAAGTATTAAAAATGTTTGAATACCAGTAAGAGTTCTAAACTAGAAGTGACTTAATTGCAAGTGGAAGTTAGAGTAAAGGGCAGGCATAACTGGGACACAGCAGGAGCAGGCCAGATCTAGCCCTTGGGTGAGGCCTTCTTCAGAGAAACTCACTGCTGAGAGCTCCTTTTTGATGTGCTTGTTGTATCTTATGCATTCAAAACTCTTAATAGCTGGACAGATGAATGATTCATTCAAACCATCCAAGGAACCTGAAAACTTTCTCTTGGTTGCTTCAAGTTACAGGATAAATCAGAAAGAAAGGTGGGCCCATGTATATCTCCACCACAGCTGCATATATCTCTGTATCTTCCATTTTCCTGTTACCAGGAGTTTGGGGTCTCAGCTAATTTGCTTTTGGTGTTTCTCTCTTGGAGGGTTTATCTTAATCCATTTCTTGACATAATTTTTAGAAATTCCTGTCATCTCTTTCAATTCAGTTCTGCCAGGCCTAACTTTATGGTAAAGAACATGCCTTGCATGCACAAAATCTGAGTTAAATCACTAACTTGCAAAAACCAAAATCAAATTAAATAACAATTTTAATTTTCTTTATCACCTTTACTTTCTTCCTTCTTTCCTCCTTTTCCTCTTATTTCTTCTAACTATGTGCATCTATTCCTTTTCTTTCCCTTTACATCCAAAGATAAGGCTTCTCCTTGACAATAGCAGTTCATCTATTATATATCTTCTATTTTTCTCCTGCTTTTTTCAGAACCTTTATCAACTTCCGTAATCTATTTCTTTTCTTTTCCCCTCTGGATAACTTTTCCTAAAATCTAATCAAACTTAGAACTAGTAAGGGAAGAAGTAATGCTTTCTTCTAGGTTCTACTATTTTTTTTAACTGATGTTAGTGGAACATCTAAGAAAAGAGTCAGACAGACAGACAGATAGACAGACAGACAGACAGACAGACAGACAGACAGACAGACAGAGAAAGAAAAACAGAAGAGAGACAGAGAGTGGAGAGAGACAAATGGAGAGAGGAGAGAGAGAGAGGTCTTTTTGTTTGTTTGTTTGTTTTTTGTTTTTTTTTTTTTTGCTGTGTCCCATCAATTCAGATAATTTGTGTCTTCATTGTTATTTGTTTCTAGGAATATTTTGGTTTCCAGTTTGATTTCATCTCATACCTACTGGTTGTTCAGTGGGAAGCTTTTTAACGTCCTGGTGTTAATTTTTTTTCTGTGTCCCTTTGTCTAATTTCGGTGCCTTGTGATCGGCAAAGGTAGTCTGCATGATTTCTATCCTTTTGATTTTATGAATGTATGTTTTATGGCTCAGCATGTGATCTATGCTGAAGAAATTACGCATGTACATTGGAATATAATGTACATCCAGGTTTCTGGGGACGGACTGCCATATATATATATATATATTGCAAATACAGTATATATATATATATATATATTTATATGCCATATTTGCCGGCATATAAGATGACCCCCTAATTTGGCAGTTAAAACATAGGCTTAGGCCTATATTCACTGTATCAGACAGAACGTTCCTGTTCTGCATGTGCTGTATGTGTTCCTGTGCTCATGTACCACAGTGAGCCAATCACAATAAGCAAAAGTTCAAAGGTTATACTGTAATTGACTCCCTCTCTGACTCTGGCCAATCTAAGCAGGCTTTTTACAGTGTAGATTCGGGTACAGAACACTGTATAATTTGCATGCATAAAAAGCCTGCTTGGATTGGCTGAGTTAGAGAGGCGGTCCGAGCAGCCTTGCAGTGATTGGTGCAGGATCGAGTTGGAAAATTCGTTTTGTGGCAATATTCAGACAATTTTTGTTTAGCGGCATATTGAAACATTTTTCAGGATATACTCGGCATATAAGACGACCCCCAATTTTCAGTTGACTTTTTTTGTTTCAAAAGTCATCTTATATGCTGGAAAATATGGTGTATACATATATATGTGTATATATATATATATATATATATATATATATATATATATATATATATATGTGTGTGTGTGTGTGTGTATTTATACACTAGGCCACTTTCTCTATTCAGAGCTAGAACATTTTTGTTTGGTTTCAGTCTGGTTGACCTACCAAGTGCTGACAGGGCAGTGTTGACATCTCCCACAAGTATTGTGTTGCTACTGGTATCTTCTTTCAGATTTGTCAACACTATTTGTCAAAATATTAAATATTTTGCTGGTTCCTCACTGGGTGCATATATGTTTAGGAGTGTTATTTCTTTCTGTTGTACATATCCCTTGATTAGCAAGAAATATCTATATTTGTGCCTTACAACTTTTCTGAGTCTACAGTTGTGTCATCTGATATTAATATGGCCACTCCAGCTTTTTTAAGCATGTTGTTTGCTTGAATGATTTTCCTGAAGCTTTTGATTTTGAGTCTATGTTTGTTCTGACCTTCAGGTGTGTTTCTTGTAGGCAGCAGAAGGTTGGATTCATTATTTTGATACATTTAGCCACTCTGTGTCTTTTAACTGGTGCATTTAGTCCATTGACATTGTAAGAGATAATTGTCATGGGATTTAGTGCCATCTTTGTGTAAAAGTTTGGTGTATTTGTTGGTCGGTCTTGTCTTAAAGTGACCTTTCAGTTTTTTTTTTAAGGCTGGTTTTGAGTCTGAAAAGTTTCTGAGCTATTGTTTATCCGTGAAGCTATGTAGATTTCCTTCAAACCTGAAAGTGAGTCAGGTGAGTGCAGTATTCTAGGCAAAGCATTTATTTCATTTATGTGTCCCACCAATGCCTCTTACCTTGAGGGTTTCTTTTGATTGGTCTAATTTAAATCTTAAGGATGCTCCTTTTAATGTAATTTCCCCTTTTGATCTTGCTTTCAGTGTTTTTTTTTATTTTGGCCACACCCAGTGACTCTAGGGCTATGCACTCAGAAATCACTCCTGGCTTGGGGGACCATAATGGACACCAGGGGATCTAACCACTAGATCTAGGCTAGTGCCAACAAAGCAAAGGCCTTATCGCTTGTGCCACTGTTCTGGCCTCTGCTTTCAGTACTCTATCCATATCTGTGGAAATCATCATTGTGACTAGGGTGTATATTTGGGGTGCTTTTCATTGGGTCTCTTTTAGCTGGTACTCTTCTGGCATGCAATATTTTGTTGCATGCAGTCTTTATCTCTGGGAGTTTCTCTGCAATGATATTCTTTGTTTTTTTGGGGGGGCACATCGGTAACACTCAGGGCTAACTCCTGGCTATGTGCTCAAAAGTCGCTCCTGGCTTGGGGGACCATATGGGAAGCTGGGGGATCAAACCACAGTCCGTCCTAGGCTAGCACTGTCAAGGCAGACACCTTAACTCTAGCGCCACCACACTGGCCTGCAATGATATTCTTGACTACTGATTCTTCCTGGGGATTTTGTTCCTGAGTTTCTGTGTCTCCAATGATTCTTATGTTGATTTTTCTTAGCTTATCAAAGACTTCTATTTTCTTCTGTTCACATTCTTTGAGTAATTTTTTCATTGTCTGATCATTTGCTTTAAGACTTTTTTTTCAATCTCTTCTAATATATAGAGTTGTTATGCATCTCATCTTCCAGTTCACTGATTCTATCCTCAGCTGCTGTTACCTTGTTGGAGAGGCTTTCCATTGAGGTTTTCAATTCAGATACTGAGTTTTTCGGACCTGTTAGTTCAGTTTGAAGTTTTCTGATTTATATCTTCATATTCTCTTGATTCTTATTTGTGTTCCATTCTACTCGATCTATGCTTTCTTTGAGTTCTATGAACATTCTCCATTTTTCTTCTTTAAACTCCATATCTGAGAAACTAAGTAAGTAGTTGGCAGTTTTGGGGTCATCAGAGTTGCCATCTTTATTCTTTATGCCTGGTGTTGTCCTGCATTGTTTCCCCATTGTTACACTTGTAATGTGTATTTTTCTACATGTTTGTGATGTTCATTGGCTAGAAGATGCATGTGGCCACAAAGCAGAGTGGCCACGCTCCTCAGGACCCACCCTTTGTGGATGGGACTGCTCACCTCTGAAGAAGAAGAGCTCTCTGGGAACAATAGCATAGAGGATCAAAATTCCAGTCTGCAGGACAGCAGAGAGAAGGTCCCAGACTTCTGCCATGTTTCAAGTCACATAGCAGAAACCAGATTTACTCTCTGCGGGTGTAACTGCTCACCTCTCTGAAGAAGATGAGTCCTCAGGGAACAATGGTGGAGAGGATCAAAATACCAGGTTGCAGACAGCAGGGAGAAGGTCCAAGACATCTTTTATGTTTCAGGTCACTCAGCAAATAATTAACTTTTTTTTTTTTTTTTTGGTTTTTTTTTTTTTTGGTTTTTGGGCCACACCCAGTGATGCTCAGGGGTTACTCCTGGCTATGCGCTCAGAAGTCGCTCCTGGCTTGGGGGACCATATGGGACGCCGGGGGATCGAACCACGGTCCGCAGGCAAGGCAGGCACCTTACCTCTAGCACCACCGCCCGGCCCCAACAAATAATTAACTTTTAAATATATTTTTAGCATAATAATTTCACTTTTTGGTCTTTTTTACTTATACTTACTATAGTTAAGTTTCTTTTTTTATTTTATTTAAATGAAACAATTGTGATTCAACAGAATCCTTCATAGTTGAATTTGAGATTTACAATGAGTCAGGACCCTTCCCACCATCAGTGTCAACCTCCCTCCATCAAAGACCCAGAGTGCATCCTATACCACCATACTTTGCTCCCTGGCCTTCCACTGTAACAGGCCTCTTTAAGTCGAAATTGTTAAAGTTTAGGTCCCTTGATTTTATTATCATAGATTTGCTTGAATATTTAGTTGTCCTTATTTATTTCCCTACCAATGCATCTGAGACCACTTGGCTTCTGGTCCCCAGCCTTTCGTTGATACTTTCTTCTTATTTTATATAAAAATGCAGAACTATGGTAAAATAAAGTGATCCATGTCCCAAGGTTCTATGAAAAAGGTTCATGTCCCAATTTAAAAGATAAGAAATTTTAAAGGGGCCGGAGAGATAGCATGGAGGTAAGGTGTTTGCCCTTCATGCAGGAGGTCATCGGTTCGAATCCTGGCGCCCCGTATGGTCCCCCGTGCCTGTCAGGAGCAATTTCTGAGCCTGGAGCCAGGAATAACCCCTGAGCACAGCCGGTGTGACCCAAAAACCACAAAAACCAAAACAAAAAACAAACAAAAGAAATTAAAAAAAGGATGTGTGTGGCAGAATTTTTGTTTTGTTTTATTTGTTTGTTGTTTGGTTACAAAGTTCATCCTGGTTTCTTTGTACCTTCTTTGTTTATAACTTAGTTTAACCCAAAACAAAGATTGTCTTATATGTAAACCTGGGCAAGACAGGCTCAGGATAGCTGCCTCACCTTGAATTGGTCTCTATACTTAATAAAAACGGTAGTTTTTTTTTTTCTTTTTTTCTTAATTTGATTGATTGGTTGGTTTGTTTTTGGGCCACAATCCAGAGATGCTCAAGGGTTACTCCTAGTTCTGTACTCAGAAATTACCCATGGCAGAGCCGGAGAGATAGCATGGAGGTAAGGCGTTAGCCTTTCATGCAGGAGGTCATCGGTTCGGATCCCGGCGTCCCATATGGTCCCCCATGCCTTCCAGGAGCAATTTCTGAGCCTGGAGCCAGGAATAACCCCTGAGCACTGCCGGGTGTGACCCAAAAAACACAAAAAAAAGAAAAAAAGAAAAAGGAAATGACCCATGGCAAGCTGGGAGACCAAATGGGATGTCGGGAATTAAACCAAGTCCTTCCCAGGTAGGCTTCATGCAAGACTTGAACCTCAAAGAAGTCTTTGATGATAGGATGCCAATGACAAGAACTATAGCATCAAAATTAAATGGGTCTATATCAAACTAAAACGTTTCTGTATGGCAAAATAAAAATAAACTAAAATTAGAAGGCAAATAACTGAATGGGAGAAAATTTTTTACACTCAACACATTAGATAAAGTGTTGATTTCTAGGATATAAAAAGTACTCCACAAAACTCATAACCCCCATCAAAAATGAGGAGAGGAGATGAACAGGCACTTTTCTAAAAAGGAGCAACAGACACATGAAAATTTTTATATCATCATATCCCTATGGAAATTCAAATCAAGAAAAAGTTGAGAAATCATCTTACACCAGTGAGGATGGTGCATATTAAAAATACTATGTTGGAGAGGATTTGGTGGAAAAAAAAAAAACTCATTCATTGATGGTGTGAATGCTGCTTGATACAACCCATATGGAAAACAGTATGAAGGGTTCTCTCTAAACTCAAAATTGAGCTGCCATGTGATCCTGCATTCCCCCTTTTGAGTATCTATTCCCAGAATAGAAAAACATTCATTCAAAAGAATATATGCACATTGCTATTCATTGCAGCATTTAGTACAATAGTCAAGTCTTGAAATCAACTTAGATGCCCAACAACATATAAGTAGATTGTGAAGATGTGGTACATATATACAAAGGAATATTACATAGCTGTAAGGAATGATTACACCATGCAATTTGCAATGACACGGATGAAACTTGAAGATATTATGCTAAATGAAGTAAGCCAGAAAAGAAGGATAAATACAGAATGATATTACTTATATGTGGTAGTTAGAACAACTGCACAAAGCGGGGCCGGGTAGGTGGCGCTGGAGGTAAGGTGTCTGCCTTGCAAGCGCTAGCCAAGGAAGGACCGCGGTTCGATCCCCCGGCGTCCCATATGGTTCCCCCAAGCCAGGGGCGATTTCTGAGCACATAGCCAGGAGTAACCCCTGAGCGTCAAACGGGTGTGGCCCAAAAACCAAAAAAAAAAAAAAAAAAAAAGAACAACTGCACAAAGCAAAACAATGGTCTAATTGGTAGTTGTCCCGAACACCATTATATGTTGAGGAATATGTTGATAAAAGAGAAGTACTTGAGTGGAGGAGGAGAAACACAAAAACTCATATTTTCTTCTATATTTCAAAGAGACCTTTAGCAATGGATACAGCTATTTAGATTGATCAGTTGTACAAGCATCTTCTTTTTGTAGGTGTCTGTAATATTTTTTTTTGTTTTGTTTTTGGGCCACACCCGGCGGTGCTCAGGGGTTACTCCTGGCTGTCTGCTCAGAAACAGCTCCTGGCAGGCACGGGAGACCATGTGGGACACCGGAATTCGAACCAACCACCTTTGGTCCTGGATCAGCTGCTTGCAAGGCAAACGCCGCTGTGCTATCTCTCCGGGCCCTATAATAATTTTCTAATGCTTTTTTACTTAAACTTGTGCAGAATACATTTGGAAGTCATGGACTTCCACTACAGTGCTCACTTTAAGAAGTTTTAATATCATAATTTTACTATGTCTATAAAAACTCCTTGATCTTTCACTCCACCGTGGTACTTGGAGATATAGGTTGGTTGCCCTAGTTCCACATTGCAATTCTATACTATATTAGACTCAGAAGACTGTTCATTAAGGTATCATGACAAAAATTCTAAGCTATACATTTTTCTACTTAATTATGTCTACCAATATAATTTAATGTTTATGTCCATAGATAGCATTGGTATATGCAACTGCATGCAGTAAGTTCCTGCTACAGATCTTATTCATTGAATATATTATTGTAGTATGTTTTCAATTGTAGAGAGTTAACCATTATATTGTAATGCTCATGATTTTAGTTTTCATTTAGGAAAGAAACCTGGATGCTCAAGACCCTTTAGATAATTCTTCATGGCGTAGAATCCTCTTACAGCAATTATTTATTATCTTATCACTTAAATTTTACCTCACAAATGATGATTGGCCTAGAAAATGGAAAACCTTTCCATCTGACTTGCTGGTTTTACATTCTAACCCATTCCATTAGGGTCAGCTTTTCAACTGTAACCCATGATCAATCCTTAGTGTCTGTCTATGTGTATGCTTGAGTGTATGTGTTGGCTACCTCAATGTCTGTCTAACATTCATCTTTAATATACTAATGTTTGTCTATTTTGTATATTGTCCTTCCTCCTTTATATATAACCCCTCCTTCCACCCCCCTTGCTTACCACCTCACAAATCCTTTTCTAGTCCTTTGCTCTCTTCTCTCACCCTAGATCTGTTATTTCCCCCCACTTAACCCCCTTTACCCTTAGTTCTTAACTCCTTGGGTACAAGAATGCTCCCCCCCAACCCCAGCCAGCTGACAACTAGTTCCCAAAGCAAAAAGACAGATTCCTAGCCCATACAAATTCATTGCAACCTGGAGAGAACCAGAGGATATCACATTAAGTGAAATTAGTCAGAAGAAGGACAAATACCAGATGATCTCATTTATTAGTATTATGTATTGTAACAGGACAAGGGGGTACACAATTTTCAAGAAGGAATACTTAGGTTACCCCTGGTTTTAAATTATAAAAATGAGAACAGGGAAGAAAAGAAATCAAGGAGGAAAGTAAGAAAAAGCAGATAGGAGGTATCAGTGGCCAGGATAAAGGATTTAGGCACATAGGAGTATGCTGTAGCATGCTGTATGTATGTATGTATGTATGTAATATATGCTGTAGTATATATCCAAACCACAGTGTCAATAACATTAAAAGAATAAGACCCAAACTACTATATTCAGTCTTTAAAATATGTCAATCAAGGAGGCATGGTAAGGGAAATTGATCCTAGTAATGGGATTAGAATTGCAGCAATGTGGACTGGAAAGATAGCATGGAGATAAGGCATTTTGCCTTGCATGCAGAAGGATGGTGGTTCAAATCCCGGCATCTTATATGGTCTCTCGAGGCTGCCAGGAGCAATTTCTGAGCCTAGAGCCAGGAATAACCCCTGAGTACTGCCGGGTGTGACCCAAAAACCAAAAAAAAAAAAAAAAATTGCAGCAATGTATGCCTGAAACTCAAATTTGAATAACTTTGTAAATCATGGTGCCATAAAATATTAAAGAATAGATTCTCAGTATAATTATAATAAAGATAAGTTAAGATAAAGAGATTACATCTGTACATAGCTATAAATACATAACTATGCTTAATTTTAACTGCATAACTAGTTAATACAAGTGGCATATTAGGCAATGAAATTGTTTATGGTTTTAAGCAGCACATAAAGGCACCCAGGACTTCTTATGGCTCTGATCTCAGGATTACTCATGGCAGGCATTGAGGACCATATGAAGTGCAAGATAAAATCCAGACTGTCTTCAAGCAAGGCAAAAGCCCTCTCCTTCCATACTATTGCTCTTGCCCTTAGACAATGAAAGTTTTGAGGGATAATATAAGAGAGTGTACTGGGAGTACTAAGCTATAATACATTTAGAATAAGTCTTTATAATATTACTTTTCTACTTTTTTCCATTTTTATTATTAAAAGTATTTCCCTTTAATGTATTCTTCTAAATATTAACATGCATTGTACTTCCTTTCTTACTAAATGATCTTACCCAAAGGGATATCCTTAATATTTGCAGGTACCTGGTGCTTAGTCCTTGATATACAGTTGATATATATTATTCAAGCTATAAACTGAGATTAATAAAAAGTATTTGTTTGGTTTGGTTAGGTTTTATTTGATTGGTTGGTTTTGGGGGCCACATCTTAGTCCAAGTTCTGTTAGTCTTGGTTCTGTTCAAAAATCATTCCTGGCACAACTCTGGGGACCATATGCAATGGTGAGGATCAAACCTCTTTCAGCTATGAACCAGCTAAACAGGTTGGCCACTGTAGTAGCTATCTAGCCACTATCTACATAAGAAGTATTTGATTCAAACAGCATGTTTGAGTTACTGTAAATCATTGACTATTTAAAATATCTAATATATGCCATCTTATAGGTTAGTTTTATTTTATTTCTACTTAGTTTGGGGGGCCAAACAGAGTAGTGTTTAGGAACTACTCCTGAGTATTCAGGGTTTCTTTATAGTGATGTTCAAGAAACCGTGTGGTAAAAATTATCAAGCCCAACTTTTCTGCATATAAAACATGGAGTCTAACACATTGAGCTATGTTTCAGTCCTGGTTATTTTGTCAATACATTATATGTCTTAACCCTAAGAAAAGTCTAATTGTCAGGAATATTACTGCAGTTCTTCAGCTGGTAAAATAGGGATTTGTTAACATATACGGTGGTCCTCAAACTATGGCCCGCGGGCCACATATTGTATTTGTATCTGTTTTGTTTCTTCATTGCAAAATAAGATATATACAGTGTGCATAAGAATTCATTCATAAGTTTTGCTTTTACTATAGTCAGACCCTCCAATGGTCTGAGGGACAGTGAACTGGCCCTCTGTTTAAAAAGTTTGAGGACCCCTGAATTAGTAGAACCTAGACTTGAACCTGTATTTGGACTATATTCCAAACTGTCATATATATTTCTATAAAATAACTATGCCTATTGTTTATCTGCTGAAGTCCAACTTCCAATTATAACTGAGGAAGACCAGTATGAAATGCTAAAATATAAACTACCGTTGCTGGAGGGTAAGTAGCTTGGGGGCTACTATTCTTTACGGTTGCTCCAGGGACCATGTGGTGCCAGCAATTGAACTAAGGCTAGCCACATGCAAAACAAGTGCTTTAATACTTGTATTATCTTTCCTTTTTTTTTGTTTGTTTGTTTGGTTTTGGTTTTGGGGCCACACCCGGTGACACTCAGGGGTTACTCCTGGCTATGTGCTCAGAAGTTGCTCCTGGCTTGGGGGACCATATGGGATGCCAGGGGATCAAACCAGGGTCCTTCCAAGGCTAGCGCAGGCAAGGCAAGCACCTTACCTCTAGCGCCATCGCCTGGCCCCCTGTATTATCTTTCCAGCCTTGAATTCTGAGTTAATTATATATAAGGAAACCTGGGTTTATTTTAAGTAATATGAGAATAAATATTTCTCTGCATTATATATTTTATATTATTAATTTGCATGGTTAATTCCTTTTTTATAAACTATGCAGAAAAATAGCATTTGTGAGAACAGATGGCACTTCAGAGAAACTGAATAAAAGTTATTTTAAAAGAAAAACAAAAACTTGTCCCATCCATCACAAATGTTATTTCTGAAATAAAAAATAATAAATAGTTTTATATTACTGTAGAAGGGGAAAATTATGTACTAAGTACTGCTTAGTTACCTTTCAGGGGTTTTTTTGTTTGTTTGTTTGGTTGGTTGGTTGGTTGGTTGGTTAGTTGGCTGGTTTTGGAGCCACACCCGCTGATGCTCAGGGGTTACTCTGGGCTATGAACTCAGAAATCTTTCCTGGCTTGGGGAACCATATGGGACCCTGGGGATCTAACCAAAGTCCATCCTGAGTCAGCTGCGTGCAAGGCAAATGCCCTACCTCTGTGCTATGGCTCTAGCTCCAGATACCTTTCAGTTTTACCAGTGACTCTTTTGATCAATACTTGACATATAATATACATGAAAATCAATAACATTAACAATAGTGATATGCCATTGTTGGTTTCCATCCTATTCAGGGTAAGCTTGTCACTCATTGGTTGGAAACACATTTTGATTGAAGTATCTTTTGGATGGTCCCTTATCCTACCAGATCTCCTTTCCTGGGAATGGTCTTTGGTTTTCCTAAAAAGCCCCGGGGTCTCAGGTATAAATAGCTTGTGGTTTCAGTTTTCCATGATTGAACTTTCTGCTTGCTGGTCTTAGTTCTAGAAGCAGACGCATTGTAGTGGAAGTCCCTAACCCTGCTTTATCTCCATAACTGTTTATGGACTATTTCCTATATAAGCTTCTACTTCCAGACCTGCATCTCCCCAGTCTTCTGGGATAGGGCATGAGGCTTCTGCTATATGCCATGTCCTTTATTCCTTTTGTTAAATACCAATATCTCATCCAATATATCCAGGAGCAAATAGTTTTAATTGGAATTCTAAGTTTAAAATACAATCTTTAGAACCTAATACAGTTTTTACAAGTTCTCTTCATATAACAAAAGATATAAACATAAAATATTTTCTTCACACGTAAAAATGTTTCTAAATGAATTGCTAAAGGTTTTGAACTCCATCTATTTTCACAGAAGAGTTTAAGGATGGGTATTATTTCTTATGAATGTAAAAATAATGAGGTTACGAATTTGAGGGGGGTCATAAGTTTTTTTTATCTTGTGATGCTTCTGCCTCTTCCTTCTTCATTCTGAAAGGTATGCCATGAGTCTGCAGCATTGCTTCAATAGACCTTCTCATTTATAAACTAGGCATAAAGTCAGTCATTTCTGAAATGACTTTCTAAGATAAGGACTCATTGTATGGATACTGGGAGGAGTGTTAAACTTTTCCTAGTTGATAGTAAGTAGTAGAAACGAAAATCCATTTGATCTTGGCAAGAGTTGATGACAGTTCTTCTCTCCTCTAATTTCAAAAGTTACTAACATTCTCTTGAGCAAAGTCTCATTTGCCCCTCTTAATAAGTTAATTATATATATATATAATATATATATATATATATTTAAAAAAAGATGTTGCAGGCAGTAAAATAGGTATGCCCTATCTTTATAGGAGCATTACCCCCAATATACATTTCCAAAGAGATAGAGTACCTATTTCTCTGGTAATGTATATTTGGGAGAAAATACTGCTTGAAACCAAACTAGCTTAAAGATATGAAGAACTTTGAGATACTGTACCTACATGGGATAACTAGAAAAACCTCTGACACATAGAATTCCAACCCCAAAGCATAGCTGAACCTCTGAGAAGAAGTTTCAGTGATGGACCAAAGATCATATTAAGAATGTCAAAAAAAAAAAAAGGCAATCAACAGCTTAAAGCTCACCTCTCTGGAAACCACACTAACAATGAATTTTGGAGGCAATTTCTGAAAGTGGAATATAAACTAACTTTGCAGCAGAAAAGGTGTGTATTTACCCATATCTCTGTCTGAAATGTGTAGTTCCTTTTTCTTACCCTATGGGTTCTTTCTTCTTTCTTACACTCTGGCCATCTAGTTGTGATCTATAGATTCTTACTTTATGTTGCTTTTGCCCACAACTGAATTTAGGATATGTACTTTGCTTTCTACTTTGGAGAAGTCTGTGTTCATTCTTGATCACATTTCTCACCATTCCCAACCTCATACTCACTCTCTCTCTCCCCTAATTTCCAAATAGATCTGTTTAACTTTAGTATTCCTCAACTGAAATTCTTTTCTGTGAAGGAAGACAACAAACTTGGAGAGCAGAGTGGGGACCAGATTTAGGACTAATTTTCTTTCCTACACGGAGAAATTCTTTGCTCCAGCCTCGGTTGCAGGGCTTCCTAAAAAATTAAGGGGCAAAAATCAATTCCATGCCCCCAAAACAAATGGACCCCAGATATGGTTTGATGATCACTTTATGAAACTGATGAGATGTTATACTTGTACTGTGCAGATGCATCAAGCTTGCATCAGTCATAGACTTCCCCCAAGAACTTCCCAAAATAACAGAGATGGGTGATGAGGGAAGAAGTAGATCCCCATCTCAAAGCTGTCATCTCTTTCTTCCCCACTTCACATAAATCATCCAGGGAACCTGCTTTTTTCCAACAGGAATTACATTTACCACCAGCAATTTTGGGATATAAACCTATTCTTGAGATGTCAGGTATGGGGGCCGGGAAGGTGGTGCTAGAGGTAAGGTGTCTGCCTTACAAGCGCTAGCGTAGGACGGACCGCGGTTCGATCCCCCGGCATCCCATATGGTCTCCCCAAGCCAGGGGCGATTTCTGAGCTCATAGCCAGGAGTAACCCCTGAGCGTCAAACGGGTGTGGCCCAAAAACCAAAAAAAAAAAAAAAAAAAAAAAAGAGATGTCAGGTATGAATACAATGTTAATAAATTCAATCATGTATCATGCCATTATTTTATTTTTGCATAACATTATCTTCATAATAGCTTTTAAGTTTTAAGCTTATCTCTTTATGACAATTAATAAATAATAAAGCCACACATTTATGGATATCCTTTTATCTTTTCTCTTTCAATGAAGGCTTAATTAATATACCAAGAAAAATTATTCTTAAAGAGAATCAAAAAGAAAATATTCTATGTAAAGATAAAAGATTTTAAATTGAGGGCTCCCTGTGTGTGACACCAGGCGGGGAAAATCCGCGAAAGTACACCGGCCCAGTGGGGCTCAGCTGTGAAAGACTGTGAGTGTGACCTGTCTATGTCTGTCTACTGTCCTCTTGCGTGAAACTCTTGCGAGTGGGGCAAAAAGAGGCTCAGAGGAGCACGGCCGCTCCGCTTCGCTGGCCGTGCACTCTTTCTAAGGAAAGAACTCCATTGCAACAAGAAGGAAAAATCACACTAAGAACGGCGCTATATCACAGAAGCAAACATTTCTCTCTGGACTGTCTTCTCTGTTACATGCTCGGGCCTAAGATTTGACCCAGTGTGAGGCTTCATCCACGGAGGACTCCCCTCCCTTAGAGGCAAGTCAGCCCATCCAGAAAGGGAGGAGTCAGAGGAGTGTGCTGCCTACATCATATAGACAATGAATACCACTACAACACGTAGAAAAACCCACAATACAAATGTGACAATGGGGAAACAGCGCAGGCCAGCATCAGACATAGAGAATGAAGATGACAATTCTGAGGACCAGATAATGACTGAACAACTAATCAACCTCTCAGATAAGGACTTTAGACTAGCAATATGGAAGGTGCTCAACAGACTCCAAGAAACCATGGATCGAGTTGAACAGAACACTAATAAGAACCAAGAAAATATGAAGGCAGAAATGACAAAACTCCAAACTGAAATAACATGTCAACTAACAGGCCTGAAAAACTCAGTAAACGAAGTGAATGACAAAATGGATAAGCTCTGGGACAGGGTATCAGAAGCTGAGAATAGACTTGGTGCTGTGGAAGATGAGATACATAACAATTCCATACAGCAGGAGAGATTGGACAAAAAACTTAAAGCAAATGAGCAGACAATGGAAAAATTAGTCAAAGAATGGGAACAGACGAAAATAGAAGTCTATGATAAGATCAACAGAAACAACTTAAGAATCATTGGAGTCCCAGAGACCCAGGAAGAAAATTCCCAGGAAGAATCAATGGTCAAGAACATCATTAAAGAGAAACTTCCAGAGCTAAAGAATATATGTGATCAAATCCTGCATGCCCGAAGAGTACCAACCAAAAGAGACCCCAGAAAAACCACCCCAAGACACATCCTAATCACAATGACAAATCCCACAGATAGAGACAGAATTCTGAAAACAGCAAGATCAAAAGGGGAAATAATGTTCAAGCAAGCTTCCCTGAGATTTACAGCAGACCTGTCACCAGAAACGCTCAATGCCAGAAAGCAGTGGTGGGATATTGTGACAAGACTGAATGAAATGAATGCTTCACCCAGAATACTATACCCAGCAAAACTCACTTTCCGGTTTGATGGAAGAATACATGGTTTCACAGACAAAAAACAGCTCAGAAACTTCACAGACACAAAACCAGTCTTAAGAGAAAAACTGAAAGACCTAATCTAAGACAAGACTACCCAAAAGACACACCAAATTTTGAAATAAAGATGGCGTTAAATCCCAGGACAATTCTTTCTCTCAACGTCAATGGACTAAATGCACCAGTTAAGAGACACAGAGTGGCTAAATGGATCAAAAAACTCAATCCAACCTTCTGCTGCCTACAAGAAACGCACCTGAATAGTCAGAACAAACATAGACTCAAAATAAAAGGCTGGAGAAAAGTTATCCAAGCAAACAACACCCATAAAAAAGCTGGAGTGGCCATACTAATATCAGATAATGCAAACTTTATACTCAGGAAGGTTGTAAGGGACAAAGACGGACATTTTATATTAATCAAGGGGTACGTAGAGCAGGAAGAATTCACTCTCCTAAACATATATGCACCGAATGAGGGGCCAGCAAAATATTTAATACAACTGCTGACAAATCTGAAAAATAATATCAACAACAACACAATAATTGTGGGGGACCTAAACACGGCTTTGTCAACACTGGACAGGTCAACCAGACTGAAACCCAACAAGAATATACTAGACCTGAGGAGAGAAATGGAAGAAAGAGGCCTAGTGGATATATATAGGACACTCCATCCCCAGAAACCTGGATACACATTCTTCTCCAATGTACATGGGACATTCTCCAGGATAGACTACATGCTGGCACATAAAACATACCTCCATAAGATCAAGAGGATAGAAATTTTGCAGACTACCTTCGCTGACCACAAGGCTCTGAAATTATTTGTGAACTCCAAAGGGACTCAGAAGAAACACTTTAACACCTGGAAGTTAAACAGCCTCATGCTCAATAACCAGTGGGTCCGAGATGAAATCAAGGAGGAAATAAAAAGGTTCCTGGAAACAAATGACAATAAAGACACAAACTCTCAGAACTTATGGGACACAGCAAAAGCAGTACTGAGAGGAAAATTTATAGCTTTGCAAGCACACATCAGGAAGGAAGAAGGAGCTTACCTGAGTAGCTTAATGACACAGCTAATAGAACTAGAAAATGCTCAACAAAAGGACCCAAGAACAGGAAGACAGAAGGAAATAACAAAGCTGAGAGCAGAAATCAACGAAGTGGAAACTCAAAAAACAATCCGAAAGATCAACGAAAGCAGAAGTTGGTTCTTTGAAAAAATAAACAAGATTGATAGACCACTGGCAAACCTAACAAAGAAAGAGAGAGAGAGAAACTTGATAACTCGTATCAGGAATGAAAAAGGAGAGATCACTACTGATATGACAGAGATTCAAAGGGTAATCAGAAACTACTTTGAAAAACTCTACGCCACTAAAAATGAGAACCTGGAAGAAATGGATAAATTCTTGGACTCTTATAATCTTCCACGGTTGAAGGAAGAGGATGTAGCATATCTAAACACCCCCATCACCATTGATGAAATTAAAACAGTAATCAAATGTCTGCCGAAAAACAAAAGCCCAGGTCCAGATGGATTCACTAATGAATTCTATCAAACTTTCCAAGAGGAACTACTGCCAATCTTGGCAAGACTCTTTCATGAAATTGAACAAACAGAAACACTTCCAAATAGCTTTTATGAAGCCAACATCACCTTGATACCTAAACCAGACAGAGACGCTACCAAAAAAGAAAATTACAGACCAATATCACTGATGAATGCAGATGCAAAGATCCTCAACAAAATCCTGGCAAATAGGATTCAATGCCTCATTAAGAAGATCATCCACTACGATCAAGTAGGTTTCATCCCAGGAATGCAAGGCTGGTTTAACATCCGTAAATCTATCAACATAATACACAACATCAATAACAAGAAAAATAAAAACCACATGATCATATCAATAGATGCAGAGAAAGCATTTGATAAGGTCCAACACCCATTCTTGATCAAAACTCTCAGCAAGATGGGAATGGAGGGAACCTTTCTCAATATAGTGAAGGCCATCTACCACAAGCCAGTGGCAAATATTATCCTCAATGGAGAAAAACTGAAAGCCTTCCCTCTAAATTCTGGCACAAGACAAGGCTGTCCTCTCTCACCACTCCTATTCAACATAGCACTGGAAGTACTTGCTATAGCGATTAGGCAAGAAAAGGATATCAAGGGAATCCAGATAGGAAAGGAAGAAGTCAAGCTCTCACTGTTTGCAGATGACATGATACTCTACTTAGAAAACCCTAAAGACTCTATCAAAAGGCTTCTAGAAACAATAGACTCATATAGCAAGGTGGCAGGCTACAAAATTAACACACAAAAATCAATGGCCTTTCTATACACCAACAGTAATAAAGAAGAAATGGACATTAAGAAAACAACCCCATTCACAATAGTACCACACAAACTCAAATATCTTGGAATCAACTTGACTAAATATGTGAAGGACCTATACAAAGAAAACTATAAAACTCTGCTCCAAGAAATAAGAGAGGACACACGGAAATGGAAACACATACCCTGCTCATGGATTGGCAGGATTAACATCATCAAAATGTCAATACTCCCCAAGGCATTATACAGATTTAATGCCATCCCTCTAAAGATACCCATGACATTCTTCAAAGAAGTGGATCAGACACTTTTGAAATTCATTTGGAACAATAAACACCCTCGAATAGCTAAAGCAATCATTGGGAAAAAGAATATGGGAGGAATTACTTTTCCCAACTTTAAACTGTACTACAAAGCAACAGTTATCAAAACAGCATGGTATTGGAATAAGGATAGGTCCTCAGATCAGTGGAATAGGCTTGAATACTCAGAAAATGTTCCCCAGAGATACAACCATCTAATTTTTGATAAAGGAGCAGGAAATCCTAAATGGAGCAGGGAAAGCCTCTTCAACAAGTGGTGTTGGCACAATTGGATAGCCACTTGCAAAAAATTAAACTTAGACCCCCAGCTAACATCATGTACAAAGGTAAAATCCAAATGGATTAAAGACCTCGATATCAGCCCCAAAACCATAAGATATATAGAACAGCACATAGGCAAAACACTACAGGACATTACAGGCATCTTCAAGGAGGAAACTGCACTCTCCAAGCAAGTGAAAGCAGAGATTAACAGATGGGAATATATTAAGCTGAGAAGCTTCTGCACCTCAAAGGAAATAGTGCCCAGGATACAAGAGCCACCCACTGAGTGGGAGAAACTATTCACCCAATACCCATCAGATAAGGGGCTAATCTCCAAAATATACAAGGCACTGACAGAACTTTACAAGAAAAAAACATCTAACCCCATCAAAAAATGGGGAGAAGAAATGAACAGACACTTTGACAAAGAAGAAATACGCATGGCCAAAAGACACATGAAAAAATGTTCCACATCACTAATCATCAGGGAGATGCAAATCAAAACAACGATGAGATACCACCTCACACCCCAGAGAATGGCACACATCACAAAGAATGAGAATAAACAGTGTTGGCGGGGATGTGGAGAGAAAGGAACTCTTATCCACTGCTGGTGGGAATGCTGTCTAGTTCAACCTTTATGGAAAGCGATATGGAGATTCCTCCAAAAACTGGAAATCGAGCTCCCATACGATCCAGCTATACCACTCCTAGGAATATACCCTAGGAACACAAAAATACAATACAAAAACCCCTTCCTTACACCTATATTCATTGCAGCTCTATTTACCATAGCAAGACTCTGGAAACAACCAAGATGCCCTTCAACAGACGAATGGCTAAAGAAACTGTGGTACATATACACAATGGAATATTATGCAGCTGTCAGGAGAGATGAAGTCATGAAATTTTCCTATACATGGATGTACATGGAATCTATTATGCTGAGTGAAATAAGTCAGAGAGAGAGAGAAAAACGCAGAATGGTCTCACTCATCTATGGGTTTTAAGAAAAATGAAAGACACCCTTGTAATAATAATTTTCAGACACAAAAGAGAAAAGAGCTGGAAGTTCCAGCTCACCTCAGGAAGCTCACCACAAAGAGTGATGAGTTTAGTTAGAGAAATAACTACATTTTGAACTGTCCTAATATTGAGAATGTATGAGGGAAATGTAGAGCCTGTTTAGGGTACAGGCAGGGGTTGGGTGGGGAGGAGGGTGATTTGGGACTTGGGTGATGGGAATGTTGCACTGGTGATGGGTGGTGTTCCTTTTATGACTGAAACCCAAACACAATCATGTATGTAATCAAGGTGTTTAAATAAAAAAAAAATTAAAAAAAAAAAAAGAGATGAGAGACAAGATAGAAGCAGGAGAAGGAAAGAGGTTGTTTAGCTTAGAAGCCATGTGAGGTTAGGGCATTATAAAAAAAAAAAAAAAAAAAAAAGATTTTAAATTGAACTTTCTTTGGTATCAGACTATCATAGCATAGAGTGAGGTCTAGCAACATTAATAGCTATATTATTTAAAGAGAAATACAAACTCATCAAAATTATCCCACACCAAATCTTTCTTGAAAAGTAAAAACATGGGACCGGAGAGATGGCATGGAGGTAGGGAATTTGCCTTGTATGCAGAAGGACAGTGGCTGAAATTCCAGCATCCCATATGGTCCCCGGAGCCTGCCAGGAGCAGTTTCTGAGTGTAGAGCCAGGAGGAACCCCTGAGCCCTGCGGAGTGTGACCAAAAAAAAAAAAAAAACCAAAGAAACAAAGAAAAGTAAAAGCATAAGCAATTCATGGAGAGTTTTTTTTCTACACTTTTGTGGAAAACGAAGACTGTGGCCAGAGGGTGAAAATCCACTCAGTTCACAATCTTTAAACCTCTGAGAATTCACAAACTTGGCAACACTCTTCCAACCATAATTAATTTCATATACTACTTAGAATAATTCAGTTCTACCACTTAAAAGAGGATTGAAAGCCAAAATATTAGAAAATAGCTCTCATTGTTTCCCTTTGAAAATCTTAAAGAAAGGACTTCATGGGAAAACAGTTTGCATTTAGGAGACTCCTTCCCTCTGTCACCCACCCTCCCAACCTCTACTCAGAAAATTCTTGACAACACAGTGACTAGGAGCTTGGAAAAGCATGCAACATGATACCCTGAAAACCCTGATTTGGGAGAAGTTGGAAGACAAGACAAAGAAATTTTATGTCAGTTCATAGTTGAATAAAGGTATCAAGACTCTAAAATAAATCAAAAGATTATGCAACTAGGAATCAATAGGAATCATTTTATACTCTCTGTCTGTCCACTTTTTCCCCTTCATGGTAGTAGTATCTTAAGGATATAAAATCCTGTTTGTTTTCTTTATATACCCAGGTAATGGGTATATACATCACTCAGGATGTAAGTGAAACTAACACATTCAGGTCAAATTAATAAGGTAACTATATATACTTATATGTAGCTATCCATATATTTATGTGTAATTTATGAAGTAAAATATAATATATTTATATTATAATATTTTATATGCTATATATACCTTATATATTATATTTAAAATAACATAAATTGCAAACTACTAAATGAATGTGTTAAATTTGTTATAATTTATAAGTAGGAAACAATTACAACAGTGGAAAGAATATATCTAGGTGTTTGAACTCTGAATATACAATTTATAAGTTACAGAATAAAATCTTTCCTAAACTGACCTAAAATAACCTTACCATCAGTCTGTTATATACTACATAGAGACGAAACATAAATCTTTGTTCTTCAGTTTTTAAAATGAGAGCATTGAAGAACTAAAACTTATAGAAAACTAAATACAAATATACTAATATACTAAAATATACTAATAACATACAAATGTAACTAAAAGACAAATATACAGATAGATAATGATATAGATAAGTAGACAAAAATATAATTCTTGATGCATGAATATAAGGACAATACTCACTGTATTATTTTCCAAATATGATAATGTGCTTGAGAGTATTCAGAAATTTATCAAATTTTAAATGTTTCTTGCCATTACTTCATATCTATTGAGACATGCTTTCTAAATGTATTGCATTACATTACCAAAACATTTGCTGTGTTGTTCCAATAACATTAGTATTCGGTCATATTTAATATCTATACACACAAAAATGTTTCTGGCAAGGATTTATGTGCCTCTAAGGAGTAAGTGACTTTCTCCTTTTCTGATTTCAACCCCAGACTGTTCCCAGACATGCAAGAATGTTGTGTCAAACCTGGAAAACTTATAATATTAAGCATATACTGTAGAAATCTATTCCTTATTCTCAAAGAAAACACAAGCTCAAAAAGACCTATATTTAAGGAAATAATTTTCCTTTGATTTCACTTTATAGTTCCTTTCAAGGCCAATTATTTTTGGTCAGCTCTAACATAAAGAGCTGATAGTCTAACTGTTCTGAACCTGAAAGGCAGAAATATTAACAAGGGAAAATTAACAAATATTGTGATGGATGCAACCAAATTTTATTCTTCTTATGGAACTATGATTGATCATATCATGGTATTTTTTCCCCTTGAGTGAATTATCTTGAAGTTCATTCGCTTTTCCTAAGTAAGTATAAGTAAAATGGTTGCATATATGTATGTGTATCTATATAATTTGAAGATACTGTTGAACAGAAAAATATATATGTGGGGCTAATGTATATCTCAGCTCACAGCTTTTGTGGAGTAATGAAATTACTTTGTTTGGTCTTTTAGTGGAAGAGCAGGGGAAAACCTAATTTTAAGGGTAAATGCTGTGCCTTAAATAACCATAAAACAACAATCTATGCCATTTAGTGACAAGCAGAACCACATTAATTTTGGAACACAGCATCGTATAAAAGAATCCGTTAATTCTCAAGACTCTTAAATCTCCAAAGACTGCTGACACCACTTTTCCTGAGCTGCAATCCTTACCCCCTGTTGGTAGTAGTAACTAAATGCCAACAGTTTAAAAAGCATTACAGATGAAGTCTGTCTCTGGGAATTAAGAGATAATACTGGGAGAACAGCATTCACAGTTCTGTAACTGACTCCTACTATGCAGCTAGTTCCAAATTTTGCATGCAGGTAGCATGTCACATGTCCATGTCAAAAACCAAAAAACAGACAAATATAATTTACTCATTCTAAGACCTTGGTAGAAAAATGAATGTATAATTTCCCAAGAAGGGGAATAAAGAATTGCAGCAAATAATCCATCTCACACCAGAGTGTATGTCACAAGGAGAAATGATCTTTTTATGTCCATACTACAGTAATACATGAATAAAGAACCTTTGATCTTCAGAACTTAAGAGTTTTAGTCAATCTAATTACTTCACTTCAGAGATGTGGAAATTGAGGTTTCAAAGAGGAAGAGTTGGTAACCTTTGGCATGTTGGCAGGTAATCTTGTGCATCAGGGGCCAATTCACCTTATGATACTCAGAGAAAGGGTAGGGATCTTCTCTTTATGCATAGGAGTCAGTTCCAATATTAAGACGTTTCCAGGGGAGGGAGAGAAAGCACAGTGTGGTAGGGCATTTACCTTGTACATGGCCGACCCAGGACTGACTTTGGTTTGACTCCTGGCATCTCATATGGTCACCTGAGCCTGCCAGGAGCTATTTCTGAGCACAGAGCCAAGAGTAACCCCTGAGCACCACCAGGTGTGGCCCAAAAACAAACAAAAAGATGTTTTGAAAGCTGGAATGTTAGTCATAAGTTGATCATCAGTATTGAAATACTAAAGTCCCTGTGTCTCCTGGAAATTTCTATTTAGACTGCAGTATTATGGTTTGGTTTTCTTTGCTTGCTTGCTTGCTTGCTTAATTTTGATTTTTGAACTATACTGGAAGTGCTCAGGGGTTCCTCTTGGCTCTGCTGTCCACAGGAACCACTATGATCCAGGCATCATATGGAATGCCAGGGTCAAACCCAAGTCAGCCACATGCAAGGTGAAATATTTTATTCATTGTTTTACTTTACTATATCTCCAGCCCAGCAGTATTATGTTTTAAAAAAAAAATAAAGCTTTCAACCTTGTATTGCCTATACTATGCTTAATTCAACAACAACAAAAATATCCTGTTAATACTTTATAATCTGTATCCTTCCTCAAAAGAAATAAATATTTAACATGTGTCATTTCCAAAATTATTGTAATATGTAAGTCCACATGGTGTTACCTGCTGATTAAAACTGCCTTAGATTTCACTATCCCTCAAGAGCAGACACAGTAGAAGGCTCATTATTACTGTCAAGGTCCTCTCTCATGATAATCAAACTAGTTTCTGGTTGTTTAATTTTTTCTACATCATGACCTTCCGAATTCACAAAAAAGAACACAGGTTCTCTTCTTGCTTTTGAGAAGTAAAAAGATAATCAAGTTCATCTAAACAACTTAACATAAAGATCTACTCAGACTATGCATAAATTTAGTGTGATGGGGTGGGAGCTATAGCACAGCAGTAGGGCTTTTTCCTTGCATGTGACTGAACTGGAATGGACAAGGGTTTGATTCCCAGCATCCCATATTGTCCCCCGAGCCTGCCAGAAACGATTTCTGAGCACAGAGCCAGGAGTAACCCCTGAGAACAATTGGGTATGACTCAAATAATTAGTGTGATATATTAAGTTGAATAATAACCCATAGAAGTTTATTTAGATATGTGTTGAAATCTCAAACACATGACAAAAAAAGCTATTATTTTAGACATGTAATCATGTCTTTCTAGATTAACATACACAAATGAAAAAAACTTTTCATAAATGAATACAGAGCATGGTATTATTTAGAGGATAAAATCCTAAATTTGGGGCCAGAAAGATAGTACAGTGGGTAAGATTCCTGGCATCCCAATGATCCTTAAAGTCCTGCCAGAAGTAATCCTTGAGTGCAGAAACAAGATTAAAGCTTGAGTTCAGGCCAGATCTAGCCCCAAAATGAACAAGATCCTACATTTCTGCATTGCTGAAGACTGTAGTATACTGTTTCAAATTTCCTAAGATATTCAAATAATAAAATGACAACAAAATAACAACTAAAAATATAATTTTACTTAGTAGAACACTAGAATACAGAACTGGAACAAATAGGTGAAATTAAAGAGTGAAATTATCTATGCTCAAAATATGAAATAAATGGGCATCAGTAAAAGCTATCTAAAAATAAATGGAACTGTCTCATATTGAACCAAATTTTAGGACATCAGCAGTGTCTGGAGGCAAGACAATTACAATATCAAGAGTGAGATTCAGGGATTTTTCTCTGGGAGAGGGAGATGAAAGGGGATGAACATGTGTGGTACTCTTAACAGTGCAAAATCAATTCTTTCTTATCTCACACCTTCCTAGTTTCCTAATCACTGAAATCTCCTGGGGAGTTGGGAGAGGAAGGGAAACTAGTGACGATTTTATTCAGAAGAGTCAGGGCAAGCTTTCTGGTTTGCATCATACCCTTAAAACTTACTGAGTAACTTCAAATAAGCCACTTAACTTTTAGGAGGCTTTTCTTTGATTCCCTCTAAAGTGATTTCTGTAAATATTTGCTATGGAGAATAAATTAGATGTCATAGATAAAGTACTTATAGAGAGTCCTTGGGAGAGACCAAGTGCTCAACAAATTTTAATTATTGCAATGAATCTTATGACGCAACATGAAGAAAATTATTGAATCTAGAACCATATCTGAAAAGACAACAAGATGGTTTAACTACTGACTCCAGTAACATCAAAGCAAACAGTGATAGAGATGGTGCAGAGCTAAGGTTCCAAACTTCAGCTCCATTACCACACACATTTGCATGCTCATTTCCATAAATTTTCATGGGCCCAAATCTCTTTGCCTTTTTCGCAGCACTTGTCTTTTTGTTTTGTTTGTTTTTTTTTTTAATTTGGGGTTATTTTTGTGGGGGATGGTTGTTTGGGGATTGATTTGGGGGGCCACATCTGTTTGTACTCTGAGCTTACTTGTGCCTCTGAGCTTAGGGCTCACTCCTAGTTGGGCTCAGGAATCATATGCAGTGCTGCAGGTGAAATCAGGGTGAGCCCTGTACAAGGTAAGCATCTAACCTGCTATACGATCTCCTGGCTCTTCACATTGCCAACTCTAACTCATTGCCAAGACCAAAATACATCGTGACTCATCTCTCAAGAAGGTGTGCTCTATCAAACTGATCATATTTTCCTGCAAATATATCTAGCTGCCCACTCTTACATCTATAAGCCAGGTAGGTAAGGAGTAAATAGATTAATTATTGGGACAAGTTAGTAAAAGAAACTTTCTTGAGTTGGTTGCAATTGACAAAGGATAAAGGATATAATATATTTCTCAGAAATAGTTTCTTTTTTGAAAATTATTTGAGTTTACTTATATCAGTTAAAATCATATAGCAATCAATGGTTGCAAATGGACTTTGATTTATTGTATGATGATTTACCATTTCTTTAAGTTTTGTTGGAGCAAGCATTATGAAATAAATGTGTTATAAGCCTGTGAGAGAGTAAGCTGGCAGAGGTGGGGGGGTGGATGTGAAATGAATATAAGGACTTGGGGGAAGGAAGTGGTATTGGAACAGTGTATGCCTGAAGCAACTCTGTAAATCAGATTCTTACTAAAACTCAATTTAAAAAAAAATAAGAATTTGTTTTGAGAACTATCTTGGTGTGTAAATATATTTGACACTTCTCTCTATATGTTCTTTTGCCTCCGTTTGTTATTTCATCCCACCTAGATACTGATGCCACCCACCTCTTCCTACTTTTCCAGTCCCTAATCCCCTGGATTTGAATTTCAGACATCTTCAACCAACAGCCCTAGAGTGACCATTCCAAAAATATTAAATCAGGGGTTGAAGAGATAGTACAACGGTCGGGCGTTTGTCTTGCACGCAGCCATCCCAGGAGAGATGGTGGTTGGAATCTCGGCATCACATATATTAAGTCAACTAAGTATACTGCTCTGCTATGCTATGTCAATTTGTTCAACAACATTTAGATCTTAGCTCCCTGAAGAAAGAAACTTGTAATCTCTACTTCACTTTGCAAGGCATTACATGTATTCCCAGGAGTCTAAGCAAGAAGAGTAATTCAAGTAGATGTTCTATGTGTTCAATTTGTTCAATAAAAATACAGCACCTTCTAATTTTTATTTTAATGCTAACTTTGTTTTCATAATTGGTAATTAAAGAAAATAATTTATTTTAACGTAGACCTACTCTTGATATTTTGGATTCAGGTAAAGAGAATTTAAATTGAGAGTTTAAATTCAAATACTAGACCAGGGGACAGAGAGATAGCATGGAGGTAAGGCGTTTGCCTTTCATGCAGAAGGTCAGTGGTTCAAATCCCAGCATTCCATATAGTCCCCAGAGCCTGCCAGGAACAATTTCTGAGCATAAAGCCAGGAGTAACCCCTGAGCGCTGTCGGGTGTGACTCAAAAACCAAAAAATAAAAATATCAAATACTACACCATTGTGCAAACCTATCAAAAGCCTATTTTCCCCAAAAGCAACATTTATTTTAATTATGGGGCCGGGCGGTGGCGCTAAAGGTAAGGTGCCTGCCTAGCCTGCGCTAGCCTTGGACAGACTGTGGTTCGATCCCATATGGTCCCCCAAGCCAGGAGCAACTTCTGAGCGCATAGCCAGGAGTAACCCCTGAGCGTTACCGGGTGTGGCCCAAAAAAACAAAAAAAAATAAAATAAAATAAAAAAAATAAATAAATAAAGTGCTTTATTTACTGGCAGGTAATACACATTTAATGCATGTTTCTTGATTAAACAAATGAGATTCAGTGAATTTCATGACAGAACCCAGAAGATAAACTTGGACAGTGATAGTGTCTCATTTAATCACCAGGAATTTAAAGTCTTAAATTGTGGCATTCTCATTATTTGAATCCATCTCTCATGCATTTGTATTTAATAGACATCCTCTGTATCAGCATCTTTCAAGCACTAGTTTTTGCGTGCCATTTTCTTTTTTTATGCCATTTTCAAGATATTAAAAAGATCATTAAAAAGACATTAAAAGGTCACAGAAATTAGGGACAAAATATGTTCTAGGTGACAAAATTAGAAAGCAACATTAAAAAGAAAAGGAGTTAAAATATTCTGGAAGGTGAGAGAGTAAAATAAAAAATAAACTATGCTTTCCTTCTTTATTAAACATTTTTATGTAAAACATTGTAATTTACAAAGTTATTCATCGTTAAATTTTATACATACAATATTTGCACACCAATCCTACCTCACAAGAAAAAAGATTATCTATAAATTTGCTAAATTTTTTCTTACAAGGACACAAATCTGTATCAGACTTGCCCCACCTTTACAACCTCATCCAAATACAAATAGTGCCTTCAACACTTCTTTTAAAGTCTTGTAACCTTTAAATTTTAAAAATGAAGTGGAGGGGCCGGAGAGATAGAATGGAGGTAGTGCGTTTGCCTTGCAAATCCCAGCATCTCATATGGTCCCCCAAGCCTGCCAGGAGCGATTTCTGAGTGTAGAGCCAAGAGTACTCCCTGAGCGCTGCCGGGTGTGACCCAAAAACAAACAAACAAAAAAAAAAAATGAAGTGGATACCAAAGAGGTAGAATGGATTAAATGGTGACTAGGGTGCTTACCTTGCTTGTGGCTGACCCAATTCAGTTTCAGCATTCTATATGATCCTCCAAGCTCTGTCAGGAGTGATCCTTAGCATAGAGCCTAGAATAAGCCCTGAGCACTATCAAATATTACCTCATAACAAAACCAAATAAAAAAAATAAAGTTGACAGAATTAATAAAAAGTGCCTCATGAGTTTCACATGTATTCATTTATACAGATAGATGTATAATATTTATGTATCTATATACATAATTGCTGTATACATAGTAATTTTATGTGACAGTTTGACTAAGCTATGGAACACAATTGTTTGATCAAAACCATTCTAGATACTGTTGTGAAAATATTCTTAAATATAAGTAACTTTTTTTTTTTGGCTTTTTGGTTTTTGGCTCACACCCGGCAGCACTCAGGGATTACTCCTGGCTCTACGCTCAGAAATCGCTCCTGGCAGGCCTGGGGGACCATATGGAATACCGGAATTTGAACCACTGTCCTGCATGCAAGGCAAATGACCTACCTCCATGACACCTCTCCGGCCCCTATAAGTATCGTATTTGCCGGCTTATAAGACGACTTTTGAAACAAAAAAAAGTCAACCGAAAATCGGGGTCATCTTATATGCCGAGTATATCCCGAAAAATGTTTCAATATGCCACTAAACGAAAATTGTCTGAATATTGCCACAAAACGAATTTTCCAACTCGATCCTTCACCAATCACTGCAAGGCTGCTCTGACCGCTTCTCTGACTCAGCCAATCCAAGCAGGCTTTTTATGCATGCAAATTAGACAATGTTCTGGACCGAATCTACACTGTAAAAAGTCTGCTCAGACTGGCCAGAGTCAGAGAGGAAGTCATTTCAGTATAACCTTTGAACCTTTGCTTGTGATTGGCTCATTGTGGTACATACAGTTGCAGCACAGGAACGTTCTGTCTGATACAGTAAAAATAGGCCTAAACCTATGTTTTAACTGCAAAATTAGGGGGTCATCTTATACGCCCAGTTGTCTTATACACCGGCAAATACAGTAACTTTTTAAAGTTAATGAACAGAAGAGACAATACAGCATTGTAAATCACCAACCCAAATTCAATCTCCAACACCACTAGGAGTAATCCCTGAACACAGAGCCAGGGACAAGTCTTGATCAACTGAATACCACCAGGTGTAGTTACCAATCAGCCCTTACCCTAAAGAGAAACAAAAAATAATGTATTTCTATCCATAACATAGTTAAGCCCGATTCAATCAGTTGGAGGCTTTACACCCGGAGATTGAATCACACCTAGCTAGCAGTGCTGAAGACATTCCTTGCTTTGTACTCAAGGATCTTTCTCCTGGCTCAGCTTTGGGAACTACATGGGATGCCATTGAGCTAACCCAGCTCAGCTATATTCAAGGCAAATATTCTACCTGCTATACTGTCACTCTGGCTCTAGAAATTTATAACATTTATTCATCTTTTCAAAAATCAAGCTCTTGACTTTTCTGACTTTTTGTATCATTTTTTATTACTTTCATTATTTTTCTTTTTTTCTTTTTTAGTTTTTTTGTTATGTTTTGTTTTGTTTTGTTTTGTTTTTGGGGTCACGCCCAGCAGCACTCAGGGGTCACTCCTGGCTCTGACTCAGAAATCGCTCCTGGCAGGCTCAGGGGACCATATGGGATGCCAGGATAAACCACCATCTTTCTGCATGAAAGGCAAACTCCCTACCTCCATGCTATTTCTCCAACCCTACCTTCATTATCTTCATTAAATATTTCTTCTTTCTTCTTTTCTGATGATATTTTTACTCTATTCATTCCTAATTCTCTATTATCTGAAACAATATTGTTCGGCATTCTTAACTGACATTTTTTGTTTCTGAATAGTGTAATTATATCATTCCACTCTGTTTTGATGAAAGAATGGCTGAAAAACTTGGACATGGAAACTATTATGCTGAGTAAAATAAGTAAAAGAGAAAGAGATAGACACAGAACAGTCTCACTCATCTATGGGATTTAAGAAAAATAAAAGACAGGACCGGAGAGATAGCACGGTAGTAGGGCATTTGCCTTGCAAGCAGCCTATCCAGGATGGACAGTGGTTCGAAACCCTGCATCCCATATGGTCCCTCACCTGCCAGGAATGATTTCTGAGCATAGAACCAGGAGTAACCAGGAGTAACCCTGAGAGTGACCCCCCCAAAAAAAAGAAAAGAAAATATACTATTTTAATAATAACCAGAGACTAGAGATAAAAGGACCAGCCAAGATATGAAGCTGACCACAAAAAGTGGTGAGTGCAGTTATAGAAATAACAACTATCATGACAATAGTAGTGAGTGAGAGAAGTAGAGCCTGTCTCGAATACAGGCAGAGTGGGAGAGGAAGGAAATGGGGAGCATTGATGATGTGAATGTTGCACTGGTGAAGGGGGAGTGTTCTTTTTATGACTGAGGCCCAACTACAAACATGTTTGTAATCATGGTGCTTAAATAAAGATATATATATAAAGAATAAGGAAGAGCCTGGAGATGTGGCTCAGCAGTAAAGCTCATGTTATTTTTCCCTGACCTACCTGCAGAGTAGGTAATTTTTGTGTAAAAGATTTATTTGATTTTATTAATAGGGTTTATGTTTGAAAGCTTTTATTCAATGGTACATGTCATTAAAATATTGGTATAAATTAAAAACAAAAAGAGCTATCACAGTGTTGCCAGTAGGTAAAGAGCAGCTAGAAGAAAATTTGCATGTTGTACATAGATCTCCAGTCTCATACTATTGCCAATATTGTTATCTCAATCTTTATGTCTAGATCATGACTAGACATAAATAAGTGAGATGTATTGATGTCCTGATGTCCACCCAAGATGTCCTGATAGGGAAGGTTAGAACTCATATAGAAATTCTGTTTGTTTTTCTTTTTCTTTTTTTCTAAAATTTTACAAGAGACCAACTGCCTCCCTTATAATCTGCAGTAGCACATTTGTGCCCCCTGGGAGCCTAGTTTGTTTTTCTTAAAGAATCCTAATTTGCTTCTTAATAAAAAAGATAAGGCTTTGAATGAGTCTTTTTTTTTTTATCTCAGCCCACTCTGCTTAACTCTTAGTTACTGAATTTATTTTCTTTATTTTCTTTTTATTTTCTTTAGTAGACTAATTAGAAGAGTGAAGAGGCCATACCCAGCAGATCTGAGGCTACTCCTGGTTTGTTGCTCAGAAAATCATGCAGAAAAAGACCAAAACCCATGGTTTCACTATGAAGGATGTGGCCAGCCCCTAAAAAAATGATTTAAAATGGACATTTTGAGACTATATAAATCATCTAATAAGATTTTGGGGCAATTTACATAAATCAAAACTAATTTTGAAAGGCATTTAATACAAAAGCAATTGACTGTAGAAAGTGACTAATAATGACCTTTACTTTTAAAAATAAAAATTCTTTATGTATGACTATGAGCACCTCCAGAAGTAATCCCTGATGGAGCCAGCAAGAGCACTGTGACACCCCCCTAAAAGAAAGGAAATGCATATTTATCTGTAGACTACTTGCAACAGTTGAGCAATGAAATGACAATACCAAAAAGTAACAATTTAACCCAAAAGTCTAAAATCAGTGATGATTATGATCCTAAGGACAGTATCTAAACATCAAATGTCTTATCTAAAAGAAGTATTGGGAGAAAAACTTTTTTTTGTTTGTTTCTGTGTCACACCCGGCAGAGCTCAGAGGTTACTCCTGGCTCTACACTCAGAAATCGCTCCTGGCAGGCTCCAGAGGACCATATGGGATGCTGGGATTTGAACCACTGACCTTCTGCATGCAAGGTAAATGTCTTACCTCCATGCTATCTCTCGGGCCCCAGGAGAAAAACTTCTAAAATTAACTCGAGTGTTAATTCCCAATTGTACTATGTAGTTTTAAAATCTATAAAAGGTTTATTTTACAGCTGAAGGTGATTAGAAAGCAGTAGATTTTTCTTCCCTTGACCACTGAAGAAAAAACAAACAAACAAAGAAGATAGGCCAAATTTATTCTGTTATAAATTTTATTTAGAATAATAAGTAAATAATTACCTCTTAAATAATAGTTACTGTTTCAAGGCAAGGTGTGAATCCCTTTGGATTGTTTTTTTTTTTTTTTGTGACATTACTTGGAGGCAGTTCTGCTTACAAACTGGTGGAAGAGATAATTGGTTTTTTAAGGTTATAGTTGTATTGAATGATAAGGAAATCAAAGTGCATCCATGTGGATCTTTTTCTCAGCAATCCAACATTTTTATCTTCTTTAGTTGGAGGAGTGCCATTTTCACTAACTTGAGCTAACTCACATACAACCATTTATATTATTATCAATTTTTATGATTAAGACTAAAACAATGAAGATGTGATTTCTCTAAAGAACACGGTAAAAAAAAAAAAATGAGTAATGGGCCCGGAGAGATAGCACAGTGGGGCATTTGCTTTGCAAGCAGCCAATCCAGGACCAAAGGTGGCTGGTTCGAATCCCGGTGTCCCATATGGTCCCCCGTGCCTGCCAGGAGCTATTTCTGAGCAGACAGCCAGGAGTAACCCCTGAGCAACGCCGGGTGTGGCCCAAAAACAAAAACAAAACAAAAAAAAGAGTAATATTTGGGAAATTAAGCTATTTCATCATTCCTGTTATTTAAAAAAAAGTTCACGGAACTAAAAAATAAACAGTTCCTAAATTATTTTAGTCTTTATTAATAGAATATCAGATTGACTTCGCAAAAATACTTATTAGAAATTTCATAATAATTTTCATGGGTAATAATAATTTTTTAAATTACAATTTTAGTTTGGGACAATGCATCCTCCAGGCAAGTAGAGATTTTGAAGCAGCATGATTCTCTCCATAAACATAAGTTTTTATGTTTATATATTATAATTTATGTTAACTTGATCAAATTATTTGGGGACTTAGTTCTCAAAAGATAATTTTGAAATGAAAATTGTTTTCATTTATTTAAAAAACAATATCCTGGTCGCGACGCCGCCGCTGGGGATAGCGGGGCGGCCCTGGAGCTGGGGCTGGGGCTGGGGCTGGGGCTGCTGCGCACCGGGGTGCTGGTTCCGTGGCTGCGGAGCTCCAGAGCTACTACTGAATTTCCTCTGGAAGTGAAGTAGAATTTCCTAAGAACATAATGGATGGAGAAGAGAAAACCTATGGTGGCTGTGAAGGCCCTGATGCTATGTACGTCAAATTAATATCCTCTGATGGCCACGAATTTATTGTAAAAAGAGAACATGCATTAACATCGGGAACAATAAAAGCCATGTTGAGTGGCCCGGGTCAATTTGCTGAAAATGAAACCAATGAAGTCAATTTTAGAGAGATCCCTTCACATGTTCTATCCAAAGTATGCATGTATTTTACCTACAAGGTCCGCTACACTAACAGCTCAACCGAGATTCCTGAATTCCCAATTGCACCTGAAATTGCACTGGAACTGCTGATGGCTGCGAATTTCCTAGATTGTTCAATAAAATAAATTATAATAAACTGTTAACTTTTTTCCAGTATTTAATAACCGTAGTTCAGTTAGTAACTTTTCATATATAGCATGTTGCCTGTGTGCAATCTGAACTTTACCGTTCGTTGCATAGCAGATTATCTTTTGTTCTTTTGCATAGCAGTCAGAGCTGACATTTGTTTGCTACATCAGTTAAGGACAATTTTACAAACTGATAATAAATAAATATGCCAATTAGTAAAAAAAAAAAAAACAAAAAAAAAAAAAACAAAAAAACCAATATCCTGGTCCTAAGTGTTAATACAGCTGATAGGGCTGTTTTCCTGCACAGAGCTGACCCAGGTTCACTTCCATATGATTCCTCAAGTCTGCCAGGAGTGATTCCTGAATACAGAACTGTAAAAACCCCTGGACGCCATGAGGCATGGCCCGAAAACCACAAACAAAAACCAAACAAACAAAAAATAACAATGTGTTTGAAAGAATTTGGTAGAAAGTATCCACAAATTTTCTCAACTAGTATTTATTTAGGCATTTAATGTTATAGTCCCAGAATCCTATATGGTCCTCCAGAGCATCTCCAATCACAAAGCCAAGTCCTGAGCACAAAGCTAAAAGGATTAAGGCCAGAGCACTGCTGGGTGTGGCCTAAACCTCACCTTCCCTGCAAAATTAAAAACAAAAAACAAAACAAAACAAACAAACAAAAAAAAAACCAACTTCAAAAATGTTAAATGAGGGGCCGGAGAGATAGCATGGAGGTAAGCCTTTTGCCTTTCATGCAGAAGGTCATTGGTTCGAATCCGGAATCCCATATGGTCCCCCGAGTATGCCAGGAGCGATTTCTGAGCATAGAGCCAGAAGTAATCCTTGAGCGCTGCCGGGTGTGATCCAAAAACCAAAAAAAAAAAAAAAAAAAAAAAAAGTTAAATGAGAGAAATGGAATGCCTGTCTGGAATACAGGCAGGGGGTGGGGGAGGAGAGAAATGCTAGGCATTGGTGGTGGGAATATCGCACTGGTGAAGGAGGGTGTCCTTTTTCATAACTGAAGCCCAAATACAAACATGTTTAAACATGTTTGTAATCATGGTGCTTAAATAAAGATATTGATTTTAAAAAAAAGTTTAAAAGCTGGGGCCAGAGCGATGACACAGCAATAGGGCTTTTGCCTTGCATGAGTAACCCCTGAGTGTCACGGAGTGTGACGCCCAAAACCAAAATAAATAAATAGAAGGCAAATTAGTACAAGTTACCACCTTTCTCCTTTTCCTATTTATGGTTCTTTTAACAAGTAATTCTTGTGTATTCATGTGTATTTATGCCTTTAAGAAAATTCAATCTCTTTAATTTTAAGAAAGTATGAAAGGGAATTTTCATAAAACCTGTCTTAATTTTGCCTGTTTCTTGGTTTACTAAATTGAACATGGCTCATAATTTCTCTCTTAATCCTCATCAGAGCCATAGGTCTTTTTTGTGCCAATGAGAAATGTTATGCCCAAAAGAGAGAGTACTTGTGCCAGAAGAAAGGAACACACTGTAAAAACAGTGTATGGCTCAGCTCTTTAAACAGCATTCGTCCAAATTTACATCTTCAAATTAATTTTTAATGATTTATTTTTCTGCAAGGAGAGAAAAAAATGCTTTGATACATATTTAAATGGTTGGAAAAATAAAGGCAGAGAAATAGTAAGAAACCTATTGTCCTAGTTTTAAATATTATCAAAATTTTCACTTTCCAGTCTATAATCAAACCCAAGGCCAAAAGGATTTCAGGTCTATTATATTCTTTATCAAGAATATAACCAGTGGGCCGGAGAGATAGCATGGAGACAAGGTGTTTGCCTTGCATGCAGAACAATGGTGGTTCGAATCCCAGCTTATATGACCAGTTTATCCCTTTAAATACCTTCTGCTTTTAAGTAACCAGAGTAATAGTACAGCAGAGAGGACATTTGCCTTCCACACAGCCAACCAGGGTTCAATCCTCAGCATTTCAGAGTCCCCAAGCCTGCCAGGAGTGAGAATTAGGAATAAGCCCTGGGCACCATCAGGGGTAGTCCAATCCCCCCAAAATTATTTTTATATACAGTTATCCTAAAAGTT